>NW_006921613.1:18481080-18483332 GCF_000298275.1 Orycteropus afer afer | reverse complement strand
AAAAAAAAAAAAAAAAAAGTATTAACCATCAAAGCAAAACTGGAAAAATAAACATAGAGCTAATTAAAGTCAGTGAAAAAGTGTGCCTTTATGGCAGAAGCATCAGCAGTTAATGTGAAGCTTTTATATATTTACTCAGTTGAGAACTAAGCACTAAAATATAAACTGTGTTTCTATTTAACAAAGCCAAAGACATCAATCCCTAGTTAATGAATAAAGAAATAAAGCCATGTAATAAAAATATTACTAAAGTTCTCCTCTTTTGTTTGTTAAAGCTGGGGATGGTAATAAGGACGTGAAATCAAAGGTATAGGAACTGTTGAATGCAAAACAAAATTTGCTCCCTAAATTTGCAGCCAAAGCACAGTAAGATTTAAAAGAAACACCAAAACTACACACACACAGAGGGAAAATAAATGATAAAGTAATAAATAAAAAAAAAAAAAACCTGGTGAACAATAAAAACAAATCACCAAGGCCATATGACTATGAGACCAGAAGAACTAGATGGTGCCCAGCTACCACTGCCAACCACTTAGAGGGGGATCTATGCAGAAGATCCTGGAAAGAGAGAGCGAACAATGTGAAACAAAACTCAAAATCATTTGGGGGGGAAAAAAAAAGGCAGGGGGACCAGGTTTGCTGATCTGATAGAGTCTGGTGGAACCACTGAGACTATGGCCCCTAACTGCACTTCAGGTCTGGAATTGAACCCACACCTGTGGCTTCCAGCCAAACAAAAGACAGGCATAGGAGTTGAACATTCATCTGAGGTAGATACACTCCTTGGAGAGAACAATCATGGGAGAAAGAAGGGCTGTTTATGCACAGGGAGACAGCTCGGGGCAGGAGTGCATGGAGGGATGGACACAGGGAAGAAGTAACTATCAGGAGGAAGTGGGAGGGGAGCTGTTGCTAAAACAGCTAAATATACTCAACAGTATTAGTAGATAGCAAAAATGAAATTACTTTGAATCTGTTAAAGTCAAACTAAAAAAGCACTTATAATTCTTAAGTCCATGTAAAAACTGAAATATTGTAAATTACTTACGTAATTATTTTCCCAGATAACTGAACAAAATTGTGCTTATATTTATTAAAGCAGCACTGACAAGGGAAAAACAACAACAACAACAACAACCCCAAAAATAAATAAATAAAAATAAAGTTCTCCTGTTTTTAGGAGCCCTGGTGGAGTGGTTAAGTGCTTGGCTGCTAACCACATAGTTGGAGGTTTCAACACACACCAGCTGCTCTCAGGGAGAAAGATATGGCAGTCAGCTTCCATAAAGATTATGACGCTGTTGCACTGAGGGGGTTGCAGCTGGTGTTGCAAAGCAGGGTGTGTGTGGATTGTTTAGTGAGGAACTAGTTTGCTCTCTGACTTTCCCACAAACTACAACTAAAAAAAAAAATTCAGCCTTGGAAACTCAATAGGGCAGTTCTACTCTGTCCTAATGTCACTATGAGTCAAAATCAACTTCCTTGATGGCAACAGGTTTGGTTTGGTTTTTTGGGTTCTCTCTGCCCTGCCCCCCCCCTCCATTTCTTTTTCCTCTTTCACAAGCGCCATGTTTCTAAAGGTATTACCCACTAATCTGCAATAATTACATAAATTTATTTTCATTTTCTTAAAAAATAAAAAAGTATAACTCCTAGCAAAGTATCTATTCATCAAGAAAGACTTCATATTTTAACACTGCATTGGTATGGTTCCAGCCAAAGGCAAAGAAACTTTAATTTGCATACCTTCAAAGTGGAAAAATACATGGTTTCAATAAGCTTTCTGAAATTCTGAAATTAGCTCACAGTCCTCCAGATGGGAAGCACTGCTCTCTCTAAAGTCTTTAACAAGGATTAGAAGCCAAGGAAATACAAACCTTTCAACTCTACAATCTCAACTAAGGCGCTTGAGAGGTTACATTATACAAGTCAAATGAGTGTAAACAGACAATTCAACAACTGCTATCCTTACTTTAACCATCTTACATTTTCCCCATCTCATCATGAAATGCACTCATCATGAAATCTTTCAACTTTTCTCCAAATAACAAAAACATCTATGTGAATTTCTCACTAATAACTCAGCTCTAATATCTGAAAAGTCCTAAAATAAATTGTTGTTGCTGTTGTTGTTATGTGCAGTCAAGTCGGACCCGACTCATAGCCACCCCTCCTTGGGTTTCTGAGGTGGTATCACTATGGAAGTAGATTGCCCAACCTTCCTTCCGAGGAGTGGCTGGTGGGTTTGA
>NW_006921613.1:18462190-18474838 GCF_000298275.1 Orycteropus afer afer | reverse complement strand
TCCAGCCAAGTTGACACATCTTCAACTATCACAGGCACTATGCTACCAGAGGCTCCCTATAATAAATACTCTCTCTAAAACTCCTAATTACTATTCATTCTATCAATAGAATTACCATACTCCTTAGGCAAAACCATAACATGCCTGATTGTTTTCTTTCAGACTCTTACACTTAGTCACTAAGTCCTGACAAGTATCTACTTTTCATTTTCGTTCTCTATTCCGCATTATGATAAACTTGCATGACCTAACATCTATTCTTCTCCCTCTACCCCTGCCCTAAATTCAAAACCAGTTTTAAGCCCAAATGGTACACTGGAATCATCTACACAGTTTACTAAAAAGAAACACGGTTGTGCATGCCCTCCAGGGGAACTTTTGAATTACAATGTCCAGAGATGCCAGTTCGAAGCCCATTATGCTCCTCCATTCTTATATATGAATAGTCACTCAAAACCTACTGATATCGGTGAGCAAGACAGCTTTCCAAGTAACCAGTCTCATAACATTGTAGTCCATCTTAATATCTTAAATATCAATGTCACAAAGATCTTTCTCCAAATACTATATAACTCAAGGCTATAAAACACCACTGAGTGTCAAAGAGCTTTATCTAATTAAAATATCTTCACATTATTCATTTTCTTGTAAAAACAACTTGCAAAATAAGCCAGAACAGTTAGAGTGGCTGTTTGACAGTAGGTATATCTGATCTCCCTAACTTTACTATAAGGAAGGGATCCTCCTAATATTCAGTACAGGCGTCTGGGTAGTAAAACACTTGACTAGTCAAAAGGTTGAAGTTGGAACCTGTCTAGAGGCACCTCTAAAGACAGGCCTGGTGATGTGCTTCACAAGGAAAACCCTATGGACCAGTTCTACTCTGCATGTGTGGGGTTGCCATGAGTCAGAATAAACTCCATGGCAATCAACAATAACATTCAGTAGAAAAATTAATGCTTAAAAAAACTGAACTTTGACATATTTAAAGCCAACTCAGATTACATAAGGCGATCAGATATTGTAACACATTCAAGGGAGAAAAAAAAAAAGCTAGAGTATTTTTTGTTTGTTTGTTTGTGGGTGGGGTACAGTACTCAGAGTTAGAATCCCTTTTTTGAACCCTATAGATGACTTTCTGTGCCCCACCCTCACCCTCAGAAAACTACTGGATTTCTGGTGAGCAAGACAGAGCCAACAAGGAAATTGTTCAGCTACAGAACAAGTTTCTGCCACCTAGGTTTCCCAGGTTATAGAACAAAGATGTGACTGGTACTTCTGGGAGGTCCTCACTTTGCTGAGCTGTTGCTAGATGCCATTGAGTTGGTTCTAACTCATAGTGACCCTATGTACAACAGAACAAAAAACTGCCTGGTCCTGGCACAAGCATTGGTACGTTTGCACCCACTGTAGAAGGCACTGTGTCAATCATCTCCATGATGGTCTTCCTTTTTTTCACTGATCCTCTATTTTACCCGCTGTGACCCCACCCTTTGATACCAATGCTGCCTATGTTCCTTCCAACAGGACTGAAAGTTAAAAGAAGCCAGTGACTAGTAGGTAGGCTTGTATGCTACTTGCTTGTGACCACCTGGGTCCACTTGAGTGGAAATGGGGCAAGTACAGCAATGAAGAAATGGGCTGAGTTTGGTACTCTTTGACCTAGGCCATGGAGGCTGGGGATAAGAGGAAAGGCTGGCTGGTTTGAAGTGCAAGGAGTTGTGAGCCTACGGGCATCAAAACAGTCCTGAGGACTGAGCATGTGAGAGAAGGTGCTGGCTGGTCTGAAGTGAAGGGAAGAGTGTGACTCCCAAACTTGGCAGCTGATACCCATGACCCAGCTGGCATGGCTAGGGCTGAGCTGACCAGAACCCGACCAAACAAAGAGGAAGATGTCTGACACTGAGCTGGTGTTAAGTTGCTGCAATTTGATGGCTTGCTCTGGGCTGGACTTTGCTTGTATATGGATGCAGATGCCCAAAATTTCCAAGCAAAAGAGAAGATTCTCCAGAGAAAAGAACATGCTTGTCCCCTCAGAGTACTGGTTTGACAGGGATGGGAAAATTAGAAATTGGCTATCTAAAATGGGGGAAGATAAAGGCATGAAGTGGCTGGCTTACACGCTTTCATGGGTATGGTTATTCTTAACCTGTTGGTGAAGGGGATGTTAATTTTTTTTTTTAATTTTTATTTTCAGAGGTTGTTTTACATTCAATGTAACGTGTACATATGGTTTCACTCCCCATTCACCATGTCCAACCCTAACCTAGACTCTTCTTTCCCTTTCTACCCTGTAACCCTCCCTTTGTGCCCCTCACATTCATGCACTCCTGTTCGTCCACCATTTCCTTAGTTTGAATGTTGGTCCTCTGGTGTCCCATGGTCTATTGCTCTAAGGGATGTATTACCATTGAGTGTGTGTGGGTGTGTTATCCTGGGATAAGTGGTCTGAGTGTACATCTTGGTCGCCACCTCTTCTCTGCGTCCTTACCTCCCATGCACTCCTGCACCCCTCCCAGCTGTCTCCCTGTGTATACACAGTCCTTCTATTCTCCCATGACTGATCTCTGCAAAGAGTGTATCTACCTAATGTAAATGTTCAGCTCATATGCCTGCCTTTTGTTTAGCTGGAAGCCACAGGAGTGGGTTCAATTCCACACCTGAAGGGCAGCTAGGGGTCATAGTCTCAGTGGTTCCATCAGGGTCTATCAGACCAGCAAACCTGGTCCCTCTTGTCCGTCCACCCCCACTTTTTTTTTTTTTTTTTTTTTTTTAATGATTTTGAGTTTTGTTCCACCCAAGGCTGTAAATCTTTATGGAAGCAGACTGCCTAATCATTCTTCCACAGAGCAGCAGGTGGGTTCAAACTATCAACCATCTGGTTAGCAGCCAAATGCCTTAACCAGTACACTACCAGAGCTCCTTATGACTACACTAGAAGACATAAAATAGCCATTGCCATTTATTTGCAGTTACTAGGAATGTGACAAGTACACAAGCATCCTGATAAAAGACTGTTTGTTACATTGTTGATTAAAACACCTCGATAGAACTCTACGATGAGATTTTCTGAAACTGACCAACTCTTGATAGTTTCCTAATTAAAGAAAGTACCATCCCTTGATTTACATGGCAACTACGTTCTATGTGACAAATACTGTGTTTATATGTAAAGCAAAGGTGGTTCTAGCTCAGATAATTATACATTTCACCCATGTGAAGGTCCTCTGGAACATATGAAAATGATGCAAGGTGTAAATAAAGACCAGGTTTGCTGGTCTGATACAGCTTGGTGAGACCTCCAAGACTAAGGCCCCTAGTTACCCTTCAGGTCTGGAACTGAACTCACTCCCATGGCTTCCAGCCAAACAAAAGACAGGTATATAGGGTGAACATTTACATCAGGTAGATATATTCCTTAGAGCGATAGGAGAACAGAAGGGCAGTGTTTGCACAAAGAGACAGCTGGGGAGGGGGCAGGAATGCATAGGAAAGGTCACAGGGAAGAGGTAACTACAGGGAGGAAGTGGGAAGAGAGTTGTTACGTTGTGGGGAATTGTAGTCATTGTCATGAAATAAAATGTATATAAACTGCTGTATGGAAAATGAATTTGCTCTGTAAACTTTCACCCAAATCACAATAAAAATTAAAAAAAAAAAAAAAGATGCAAGGTGTGAAACTTGTTTTTCACTATACAGGAATGACCGTTGCATTGCAGGATGTCTAAAATCCCTGGTCTCCATCCACTAAATGTCAATGTCACTCTGTCAATTAGTTTGAAACCATAAACACTTCTACAAATTGCCGAACCTCCCTAGGGGTTAACTTCAAACTCATAAAATCACAAGCAGGGGCTAAGACCAAGGTCTCTGTGGCTAGACAGCCTATGTTTGAAACCTAGCTCTATCACTCAATAGTTGAATGATCTTGAGCAACTAATCATAGGGTTGTTATGAAGAATAAATGAAAAAAATCCATATAAGATGCATTATGCATAGTAGGCACTCACTTAATTTTTGCTCTATTTAGTTATTAGTATAATTATTTGCTTAATGACTGCCTCCTCCAATAGACTGTAAGTTTCATGATGGAAGGCAGAAATGTCTGTCCTGTTCATCATTGTATTGACTTTGCCTGGCATACCATCTGGTATACAATAGTTGTTCAGTATTTGTTGAATAAATGACTGCAACTTAAAGATTTTTTGAATAGACAAAGAGTGAGAACCTTTTAAAAACTGGATTATAACCTTCAATAATATTATTTTAGGTTATACTGCTAAGATACACCTATTCTTCACTTATCAATATGGTTAGATTCCAAAGACCAGGTCATTATGTGAAAATGGAGGATGATTACTGTGGTGCAGTAAATTAATTACTTGCTCTTCTAGCCATGGTCTTTGTGACTCCTACCAGATGAGTGGATGGGACTGTGTGTGCATACGTGAAGTGCTTGTAGCCCACCAAAGGCACTGGATAGCTTGTTAATAATGTAAACAAAGTACACGGTGCCCTTGTTGTGCAAATAAGGTGTATGGAACCCTAATGTAGAGAATGGGCAGTTCTGCCATTCCAGAAGGGGGTATGTCACCATCAAGAAAGAACCAGGAGTGGAGTGCATCCTTGGACCCAAGATCTCTGCATTGAGATGGTATAGAGATGGAAGCAGCAGAACCAAGAGACTGACGTGAGATGGAGTCGAGGACTTTCCAGCCCATGGAGCAAAAAAGCTGAGTGCCTTTGGGCAGGAGACTTGCTGGCAGAGGAGGTGCACCTATCAGCAGAGGTAAAAGAGCTTTAGCTTGCTTAAGAAGGGCAGGGGTCAGGCCGAGAGGCTGAGGGCCAAGAGAAATACCAAGGCAAGGCTATGCTTATCGAAGAACTGTATCCTGAACGTTCCTGATCCTGAATTGTAACCTGATACTTTTCTAATAAACTCCATGATTGTTGCCTATTGTCTATGAGTTCTCTGTGGCCATTACAACTAATTATTGAACCCAGCAGAGAAGTAGAGTGTGCCATGAGAAGGACAGCTGGTGTCAGAATTTGTACAAAGGTTGGAAGAGGATGGCATTTCTGACTTCAGCCTCATAGGAATTGGCCTTGGACTGTTGATGCTGATGCTCTCTCCTTCTTGTGAGGTTAGAGGAGGTCAGAAGATGCTGTCACCATATCTTTTTGCAACCACATCAGATAACAAAATGAAGGGTGTCTACATAACTACCAGATTACATCATTACATAAATGCCAAATTACATCGTTACGCAACTGCCAAGTTGACACATAACCTTAACCATCACAGCCAACATTACTCTCACCTCACTCCTCAGTGTTCTTTACTGCCAGCAGCATGTAGTTAACATGCAAAACAGTCAAATAGTATATTTTTTACTATGATTGTAAATGCAAAATGTCAGATAGTTAACTGAAATAAATAAAAATATGTATGTATATGTGTGTGTGTGTACACACACACACACACGAATGAATATGAGAACTTACCCTGATGATATATACATAGGTAGACTATCTCTAGAGGGATACTCAAGAAATTGATAGCAGTCATTGCCTTTGGAAACAGGAGAACTTGGGGCCTGGGATGAATTTACTTTTCACTGTAGACCTTTTTGTACTTTCCAAAAATTTAAGCAATATAGATGTATTATTTTGGTAAACTTATATTAAAAAAATTAAACCTAATATTTTTTTAATGTAGTAAGCTTAACAAATAATTAGTTTAATATTTTTATAAACCTAGTAGATTTAGGCCATAATAGTTACACATATGGAACTTTTTTGGAATTCCAGAAATCAAGAGATTGACTTTCACATATTCTGAACTTTCACAACTCATTAGAGACTATTATGGTACACAAATGTATTGTTTTTCTGATATTCCCAAAATTAGAATTTCATACTGATTACCATCCAAAAAGATACATAAAAGGTACAAATAACTACTACGGTAATAACAATTTTATGTCAAAATTTTGGCCCAAGGCATTTGATGGCTAACCAGAAGGCTGACAGTTCAAATCCATCAGCCCTGATGCAGAAGGAAGATGAGGCAATCTACTTCCATAAAGATTTACTGTCTTGGAAACCGAAGGGGTCACTATGAGTCAAAATCCACTCAATGGCAATGGGTTGGGTTTGTTTTTGGTTTATACCAGTTCACAGTTTACACAAAATTTGGTGGGAAAAGTATGAACCTTGAGATCGGACAAAAATATTTAAAAGGCAAATTTTAAATTCCCCACTTGAAATTCTTCCACTATAAAATGGGAATACTGCCACCTAGTTATCAAGGATTTCATTTTTTAAAAAATAAGAAGACAAAGCAATTTCTTGGAATAAATTGTTTCTTTTTAAAGGTAATTACATTTTGAATAGGTAACAGTAGCTGTTGTTTCAAAATTTGAAAGGTACAAAAATGTTTACAGCTGGTTTCCAAGGGAGCATGCAATTTCTCAGGCTCACCACTGGAACTCACTATTCAATCTTAGCATCACTAGTAATGGGATAAGGAGAATACGTATCATCCCCAGAATGCAGTGCCTAAGGCACCTGCTAACCAGAAGGCTGGAGGTTCAAACCTACCAGCCACTCTTTGGGCTATCTACTTCTGTAGAGAAATCACCTCGGAAACCCAAGGAGGGGTCACTATGAGTTGAATAGACTGAGTTTGTTTTTGTTTTTGTTTAATCAGCATTTAGCGCTAACTTCCAGTCTGTAGTAACACACTAAATGGTATCACCAGGAATCAATCAAATAAATCCAAATAACTGACCAGGTCTCTTCAACAAGTCATGGGGAAGAAAAGAGAGAAGGGTAATTGTTCTAGGGACCCTGAAGGGACATAACAATCAAATGCAGTATGTGAACTTTTGATTGGAAATTGGTTCAAAGAAACTAATGGTAAAAAACAAAACAAAAAAACCAGGAGGTGAAATTTTGGGAAACCATGAGGATCAGGCACTGTATGACATAACACCAAAGAATTATTATTGCTAAGTATATTTAGGATCATGCAGAAAAAAAAAATTTTTTTGGTTGAAACATGTTAAAGTATTTAGGGGTGAAATGTCAGTGGGGAAAAAAGCAAGTATGGAAAAATTTGAGTGAGAGATTTACAGGCATTCAATATATTATTTTCTCTACGTTTCTGGGTGCTTGAAATTTTTCATAATAAAAAGGTTATAGGTAAAAAATTCTTTCTCTCTCACTCCAGTTCCCCAGCTACCTAATATACTACCTCCAGCCAGTTACAGTTTCTTTGCATTCTTCCAGAGATAGTTTATTCATATAAATGCAAATACATATTAAAAAAAAAAAAATGGTTGCAAGATGCACACTTTCTTTTGCATCTTGTTTTTTTATTTACTGTATGTTGGAGGTCACAATTAGCATATATAGAGCTGTTTGTCCTTCCTAACAAATGCAAAATTTATTTAACCAGTCTCCTATTGATGGACATTTAGGATCTCTTATTTCTTGGTACACACTTTCAGATTTTAAAAAAATAATAAAGAGAAAAAAATTGCTGTAAAGTTTCAATTAGAGACTAAGCATGCAGGAAGGTAACTGGACTATTCACATGGAATTTATCTGCCTAGGTAATCTTATCATTGGGTACCTAAATTAATCTTAAACTTCCCACTAAAATATTCCAATTACAAAATATATGTGTACTTCTCACTGAGCTATCCCATGTCCCAGGACCAAGTCAGCTGGAATCTACCATTCCCTGCCTCCCAGCCTCAGACTACCAGCACTCTAACATAATGTGTAATAACCACCATTTCAGTTTTTCCTTTAAAATGTCTTCTTTAAGGGCAATACACCAAATGTGTGTCATCAACATGATAGCACTGAGGAAGAGGAAGACTTAGAGAGGTACATGGGAGGTACAGAAAACAAAGGTGAACCCTTTTGCACATACAGTACTGTGTTGTCAGTGAAGGCAAACAGGGATATACAGGTGGATAGATGGGTGGACAGGCTGAACTATTGGGTATGTCTATGTAGTGGGGAATGTACCCAAGACCATGTATAGGGTTGGCAGACAATGGTTCTACAACTGTATTTGTATGTTCTATAAGAATTCCCAGGTATATAGTAGAGCTGACAAGGTTGTAGTCACTGCTTGGTCACAGCCAGCTCCCCAGAGGGACTGAGTAGTTGAACCTGTGGGCTCGGGACCATAGTTGCAGAGGACATCAAGGTCAATTGGCATAACATACTACACAAAACATTGTTCCACCTCCTACTTTGGCAAGTAGCAACTGGGATCTTAAAAGCTTATAAGCTGCCATCTAGATGCAACAATGGGTCTCTCCTTGTCCAGAGCAAAGAAGAATGAAGAAAAACAAAAATTGGAAGTAATTAGTCCTAGCAACTGGTACAGCATGCGATCTGCAGCCTATACTACTACGAGACCAGAAGAACTAGATAGTGCCCGGCTACCACGGTCAACCACTCAGAGGAGGATCTATGTAGGAGATCCTGGATAGAGAGGGAGAACAATGTGGAACAAAACTCAAAATCATTTCAGGGGTTAAAAAAAAAGGGGGGGAGCAGGTCTGCTGATCTGATAAGAGCCTGGTGGAACCACTAAGACTATGGCCCCTAGCTGTCCTTCAGGTCTGGAATTGAACCCACACCTGTGGCTTCCAACCAAACAAAAGACAAGCACATGAGGTGAACATTTATCTGAGGTAGATACACTCCCTAGAGAGAACAATCATGGGAGAAAAGAGGGCTGCTTATGCACAGGGAGACAGCTCAGGGGGCAGGAGTGCATGGAGGGATGGACACAGGGAAGAGCTAACTATCGGGAGAAAGTGGGAGGGGAGCTGTTGCATTGGGGTAAATTGTAGTCAAAGTCATGAGACAAAGAGTATGTGAACTGCTGTATGGAAAGTGAAATTGCTCTGTAAACTTTCACCCAGATCACAATTATAAAAAAAAAAAAAGTCTTCTTTAAATCAAAGCAATTACTTGTGAAATAGCTAAATCAGACTACACCCACTCTGCACATATGTGTAAGTTCCAAAGACAGGTCATTATGCAAAATCAGCATTATGCAAGGAGAGGAGGACCCTCAGAACTGCTGTGCCCCCTGGCACTCCTGTGCTCTTAACCCCGAAGCCAGGCGATCAGGGCTAGTACTCAAGTGGACCTGGGACCCAGGCTGGCAGTTGGGCTAAAGGCACAGTTGGTGGTTCTGAGGCTCAGACAACCGGCAAAGATAGAGGTCAAGATGGTCAGTGGGAGTTGCTGCCCATGCCCATTCCTCCCACCACAGCTGCCCACTCCACAGCCCCAGTCACCTGCTGCCACCTCACAGGCCAGGAAGGATCCTATGGAAATCAGTGACATGCTGCTGATCTTGGAGGGCTTGGAATACAAAGCCAACCAGCCTGGAGACAGCTTTTAGCTCAGCAGCCTGGGCTAGATTAACCCCCAGTACTCTTTCCACTGCAAGACTTGGTCCCTCCAGGGTGCTTGGGTAGAAAGGAGCAGCAGCAGCAGCAACTTCCCCCAACCCCTCCTGGGCTCCTTGGCCACTCACCGGCCCTTTTGGAAGGTCTCCCTCAAAATCCATCTCAGTTATTCTTTCTCATTGAGAACCACGACAATACTGACTGGCGGCAGAGATGGGACCAGCAAGAGGCCTTTGAAGAGCTGGCTGCTTCAGTAGCAAACTTAACATACACAGGTAGCTCTGATGGACAGGAACTGGACAGAGGGACAAAACCCAGGTTAACATACAGGATGTTGTTTGTTGTTGTTATGTGCTATGGAATCGGACCTGACTCAAAGAGACCCCTCCCTTGGGTTTCCGAAGTGGTAGCACTGCGAAGTAGACTGCCCAACCTTCTCTTCGAATTAGACTTTTATTAAGAGCTTAAAAGTTATTTATGATTTGAATTAATTAGGTATAAACCACTATGGTGAATAAAGCACTCATTTAAAGAAATTCCCTTAAGTAAGATGCGGTTTCAGGTTGCTAAGAGCCAGAGAAATCTCAAACTCCCCAACAGGATGGCTTAATCTTACTTTCAAAGATGATTAAATCGACCAGATTGAAGGGAGGAGGATACAAAGCATTTTCTCATAATTAGGCATCGAGACTCGAACTAAATATTAAATTGACACACAGTAAGCGTTTCATAGGGAGCTCTGGTGGCGTAGTGCCTAAGGCACTTGACTGCTAATCAGAACACTGGCGGTTCAAACCCACCAGGCACTCCTCGTAAGGAAGGTTGGGCAATCTATTTCCGTTGGGACACCGCCGCGGAATCCCAAGGAGGGGCCGCTATGAATCGAATCGAACTCTACGGCAATGATTTTGAGTTAAACGCTCTATATAATCAGAACTCATAGCGACCCTGTTTGGGTTTACCAGGCGGTAAATCTTTACGGAAGTAGATTGCCCCATCTTCCTTTGCCTCCCCGCCTTGGAGCGGCTCGTGGGTTTGAACCACCACCTTTCTGGTTTGCAGTTAAATGCCTTAGGCACCAGGCCACCAGAGCTCCACGTAATTAGGAGCTATTATTAAGACGCATCCCACAATGACAGAAGACGGAAGGAGGAAAAAGAATGGAGACTATCAGACATGAGAAGTCGAAAGATCTCCCTAGCCTGAGATTCGAAGGCCTTAAAGCATCAAGATATAAGGGCTTCCAGCCCCACCTCAAGCCGGAGGTGTTCAGCGACCTCACCTAAAGGTCAAGGATTTGGAGCTGCCTTTCCCGTTGGGGATAGAATCAGACCGAAACGCCCCCGCGAGAATCCGTAACCCGAAGCCAGAAGCACCGCCTGCTATAAA
This sequence comes from Orycteropus afer afer, assembly GCF_000298275.1. NCBI lineage: Eukaryota > Metazoa > Chordata > Mammalia > Tubulidentata > Orycteropodidae > Orycteropus > Orycteropus afer. The sequence goes on along the minus strand of NW_006921613.1, from coordinate 18,464,000 downwards.
CCCGCGTGGGCTCTGAGAAAGGAGACCACTAGGCTGGCCCTGTGCCGCAGCCGGCAACAGAAGAGACGCGGCCGCTTCCACCAGCCCTACAACCCCATTAACGGTCAGACCACCAGGACCCTCGGGCTCTGATACGCCTCAAGGTAGCCCAGCTCCTCGATACTCACACTCACAGACGATCCCTCTTATTCCATGGCGCTGCCAAGGCCGGGGAGAGGGAGCTCGATGTCCCCCACCGGCCCCCGCCCTCGGTTTGGGGTCCGGCTGCCCGCTCCGGACCCTCTCCCCGCCGGGAACAGCCGCCGCCTGCGCGCAGGCGCACACCACCGCCGTCGCTCTGTTTTTTTTCTCCTGTGCGGTTTGCCTTTCTCAACAATCAAACTTTATTTGAACACACGAGCGTGAACAACGGACACGGGGAGGGAAGCGGCTTTACTCAAAAAGAATGGGAAAAACCGAAACTGGGGAATTGCGGAAGCCGTCAGTCCACGGTATAGGACGCTGCCGTGATCAGCCTCACCAGTCCCTTTTTTCCCCACTCTCCTTCTTGCTTTTACTCTCTTTATAAATCCTGAGCTCATTTAGTCGTGGCAGCTGTTTCAGCTAAACCACTCTTTACTTGAAAAAGTGAAACTTAACTAAGATGCATGAGCTTTAGAACAGACAAGCCTTGAGTTCAAATCTTAACCCAGCTACTTGTAATTTGTGATTTGGGGCAAATTTCACGTTTTCTTGGAACCTCAGTTTTCTCCTAGTTAATATTAGGATAATGATATCCTATCTCTATGCTGTTGACAGGATTAAATGAGATAACACAGGTCAAGTGCCAATGCATGAATGGTACCTATTACAGAGCAGACGTTCCATCAATGCTAATGATTATATTATTCATACCTAAAGCGACTTTGGGAGCTCTGGTGGCATAGTGCCTAAGGCATTTGACTGCTAACCAGAAGGCTGGCGGTTCAAACCCACCAGCCACTCCTCAGAAGGAAGATGGGTCAATCTACTTCCGTAGTGATGTTGTTGTTGTTGTTGTTTGCCATCGAGTCGGCCCCGACTCATAGCGACCCCTCCTTGGGTTTCCGAGGCAGTATCACTACGGAAGTAGGATTGCCCAACCTTCCTTCCGAGGAGTGGCTGGTGGGTTTGAACCGCCAGCCTTCGGGTGAGCAGTAAAGTGCCTTAGGCACCTCGGAAACCCAAGGAGGGGTCGCTATGAGTCGGGTCCGACTCTACAGCACATAACAACAACAAAGTGACTTTATTATTATTGACCTTAGCCCATACCCATTCCCTCAGGATCCTATTTTAGTGACTAAATCTAGTGAGATAAATTGCATTAACACTATAATAATTAAATTATACTGATAATGATGGGAAGTGTTACTCCATGTACATTGTTGAACTTATTAATAACATCTCTGCTTAACAAGACCTTCAATGCATTCATCTAGGTGTAAAGCCAGAGTGCTTCTAGAGGGTTAGGAAACTTCCCATTCTGTATCTGTGACATCACAAATCCTTGAAACAGTCAAGAACTGGGGTGGCTGCTCACTCTACCCTCCTTTTAAGGCATGCAATGGAAGAACTACTTTACACAATCAACTCAGGGTTAATCATACTCTAAGGAGAAACCTGTAGAAGACCAAGGTCAGATGTTGGTGAACACCAAGGTAAGTAGCCTTGGGTCAAAATTCTCAATCTTGGCATTGACATTTTGTTGTTGTTGTTGTTGTTATGTGCCGTCGAGTCGGCCCCGACTCATAGCGACCCCTCCTTGGGTTTCCGAGGCAGTATCACTACGGAA
>NW_006921613.1:18455314-18458654 GCF_000298275.1 Orycteropus afer afer | reverse complement strand
CATTCCCTGGAGAAGGATGTCATGCTTGGTAGGGTGGAGGGTCGACGAAAGAGGGGGAGGCCTTCAACGAGATGGATTGACACGGTGGCTACGATGATGGGATCAAGTATAGCAGGGATTGTGGGGCTGGCGCGGTATCGGGCAGTGTTTCATTCTGCTGTGCATGGGGTCGCTGTGAGTCGGAAACGACTCGACGGCACTTAACAACAGCAACAACAACCTGGTCCTACCACAGACCTAAAAAAAAAAGTATCTTTAAACATTACCAAATGTCTCCTGGGGAAAAAATAGCCTCCGGTTGAGAACCATTGCCCGAGACAAGGTAAAGATTTTCGTCACTGAGGGCGGTAGCTAGTACTTTGGTCTCTACCCACAAGGTAGCTGTGTTTTGCTGCCAAGTATGGCTGTACCATACTTATAGATTAGGACTTAAATGGAAATCGAATTCCCTAAAATTTGTATGTTACTAGTAAGAGACAGCATAGGGTTAAACTGTACCAATCAAATCTCCAGACTGGAAGGTAGGGGTACAATGAAGCTGTATGTAACGATGCTTCTTAAGTTATATTTTTTCTGTCACTATTAAATGCACATTTATCTCTGCCTTGCCACCATCCTGGATAACTTCCACATCCATGTGAATGACCAACCCAATAGTTAAATCTCTAAATTCCTTAAACTAATTCTGACCTTCTACTCCATCTCATCTACCCTGGACCTTGCTATAACCTATAGATGCTTTATCCCCGAAGTCACTAATTGTGTTAGTTCAGTTTGTGTGTCAACTTGGCTGGGCCTGGTTGAGTGGCTGGGCAGCTAGATGTAGTATTCCCCATGATGAGACTGGTAATCAACTCCGTGGAATCTACTGTGAGCAGCTGAGTAGCTGCCTTAGGGAATGTGGTCTGCTTCCTGTATATAAGCAGAAGCCTTGGGGAATGATCTCTAGCTTATGGCACCTTAAACCCCGCATGTAGCCGTGTCGTTGTTCAGTAGCCTGCCATGCTCTGCCAACCTTGGGACTTACAATGCACTTGAATTAATGGCCTGCCATGTGATTTGGTAATATTGGGACTGTGCCTTGTTACTTGTCACCCTTGGGCTTGGCAGCCTCAGCAGCCAGCAGCTGCCTGAGTGAAGAAAAGCCTCTAGCTTCAGTAGTCCGGGAGCTAGAAGCAAAACTGAAGCCCAAGGCTGAGGGGCTTTCACCCAGCCCCTAGAGCCTGGCACTTTGAACTTGGACTTCAAGAGAACTCCAAATTGTAAGAATAAACTCCTGTTTATTAAGGCATCCCATTTGTGGTATAATCTTGTCAGAGTGACACTAGGTAACCAGAACACTAGTAAAACTCATTGTTCAAATACCTGTCTTCCAGCTTCTCGGTAACATTTTTGCCAATACCCTGAACTCCCCTGCATCTCTCTCTTTAATTTATGCCAGAGTTTCTCAACCTGAACATTACTAACATTTTGGAACAGATAATTCTTTGTCATAGGGTTTATCTTGTTTATTATAAGATGTTTAGCAAAATCACTAGATACTGGATGTCATTAATACTCCTCCTTGTCATCATGACAATCAAAAATGTCTCCAGATGTAGCTAAATGTTGGAGGTGGGGCAAAACTGTACCTGTTTGAGAACCATTGCTTTATACCAATGATCATCCCAATCGTAAGTGATTTCAAACTCTGACCTCAAGAAGTCATTACTTCTTGAGCCATCTAGATGCAATGATGGGTTGCTCCTTGTCCAGAACAAAGAAGAATGAAGAAAACCAAAGATTCTTGGAAACAGTTCAAGCGACTGGTACACCATGCAATCCTCAGCCTATACGACTATGAGAAGAACTAGGTGGTGCCTGGCTACCAATGTCAACCACTCGGAGGGGGATCTACATAGGAGATCCTGGAGAGAATGGGAGAACAATGTGGAACAAAACTCAAAATCATTAAAAAAAAAAAAAAACCAGGTTTGCTTGTCTTCTAACCCTGGGGAGACCTCTGAGACTATGGTCTGTAGTTACCCTTCAGATGTGGAACTGAACTTCCACCTGTGGCCTCCAGCCAAACAAAAGACAGGCATATGAGCTGAACATTTACAATAGGTAGATACACTCCTTGGAAAGATCAATCATGGGAGAATAGAAGGGCTGTGTATGCACAGGGAGACAGCTCAGGGGGCAGGAGTGCATGGAGGGAAGGACACAGGGAAGAGGTAACTGTGGGGAGGATGTGTTGCATTGTGGTAAACTGTAGTCAATGTCATGAGACAAAGTGTATGTGAACTACTGTGTGGAAAGTGAACTTTCTCCCAAATCACAATTAAAAAAATAAAAAGAAGAAGAAGAAGTCATTACTGCTTGAGAGAGCCACATAGAAAAGCAGACCGGTAAATTTATTTTCACCAATCTTAAACAGGCCCTTGATAGTGCTCTCTGGTCAACTTGTCCTATCACTTTTCACAACAAATATTCCGAATCTCTTGCACTTGCCTTAAAACTCCCAACACCACCTCCTTTTTTTCATAGCAAATGGTCTCATCTCCTACTACACAGAGAAAATAGAGGTCATCAGATAGGAATTTCTTCAACTTCCTATTACTATGCATACAAATTTACAAACAACACACACTTCCTCTTACTATAACTGAGAGGGTGTTATGGATTGACTTGTGTCCCCAAAAATATGTGTTGTAAATCCTAACCTCTATATGGTTCTGATAACAAATTACGGATAACATTGCAAAGAATGGGAACTCCAGAACACTTAATTGTGTTCATGAGGAACCTGCACATAGAACAAGAGCTTGTTCAAAAGAAACAAAAGAATACTGTATGGTTTAAAATCAGGAAAGATATGCATCAGAGTTTTATTCTTTCACCATAGTTATTCAATCTGTATGCTGAGCAAAAAATCTGGGAAACTGGCCTATGTGAAAAAGAACGTGGCATCAGGATTGGAGGAAGACTCATTAACAACCTTGCTTGCTGAAAGTGAAGAAGACTTGCAGCACTTACTGATCAAAATTAAAGACTACAATCTTCAGAATGGATTACACCTCAACATAAAGAAAACAAAAATCCTCACAACTGGACCAATAAGCAACATAATGATGGAATAGAGAAAAGATTAAAGTTATCAGGGATCTCATTTTACTAGGATACATAATCTACACCCATGGAAGCAGCAATCAAGATAATTAGAGGTCATATTGCATTGGGCAAATCAGCAGTAATGTTGTTGTTGTTGTTAAGTGCTGTCAAGTCGTTTCCGACTCATAGCGACCCCATGCACAGCAGAACGAAACACTGCCCGATCCCGCGCCAGCCCCACAATCCC
>NW_006921613.1:18448520-18454444 GCF_000298275.1 Orycteropus afer afer | reverse complement strand
TGGCTAAGACACTTGCCTGCTAACCAGATGGCTGGTGGTTCAAACCCACCAGCCACTCCTCGGAAGGAAGGTTGGGCAATCCTACTTCCGTAGTGATACTACCTTGGAAACCCAAGGAGGGGTCGCTATGAGTCGGGTTTGACTCGATGGCAAACAACAACAACAACAACACCTCAAGTCAAAAAAACAAAAACAAAAACTCACTGCCATCGAGTTAAATCCAATTCATACTGACTTGGGTTTCTGAGGTGTGCCTCTGCAGAAGTAGATTGCCCAGTCTCCTTTCTGAGGAGTGCCTGATGGGTTTGAACCACCAGCCTTACTGGTTAGCAGTCAGATGCCTTAGGCACTATGCCACCAGAGCTCCCATCCCAATTCATGGTATTGAAAATATATGAAAAGCTGGGCAGTGAATACAGAAGACAAAAGAAGAATTGATGTCTTTGAATTGTGGTGTTGGCGAAGAATGGTGAAAGTACCATGGACTCCCAGAAAAACTAACACATCTGTCCTGGAAGAGGTGCTGCTGGAATGCTCCTTAGAAGCGAGAATAGCCAGACTTCATCTCACCTACTTTGATCATGTTGCCAGAAGGGACCAGTCTCTCGAGAAGGATATTATGCTTGGTAAAGTAGAGGGTCAGCAAAAAAGGGGAAGACCTTCAATGAGATGGATTGACACCATGGCTGCAATGATGGGTTCAAGTAAAGCCAGGATTGTGAGAATGGCTCAGGACTGGGCAGTGTTTTGTTGATATGAGTAGGAGCCAATTCAATGGCTCCTAACAGCAATATGTAATTATAATCCCATTTGAGAATGGGATGCTTTTGTTAATGAAACAGGATTAGTGCAAAGTGTATTTTGAGTCAATCTCTCTTCTTTTTTCATTTTTTTAGGTTTTTAAAAATTTTTATTGTGATTTGGGTGAAAGTTTTCCATACAGCAGTTCATAGACATTTTGATTCATGACATTGACTGCAGTCCCCACAATGTATCTGGTTTCTTCCTACTTCCTCCCTGTAGTTACTTCTTCGTTGTGTCCTTCTTTCCTATGCATTTCTGCCCCCTGAACTATCTCCCTGCACAAATACCACCCTTCTGTTCTCCCATAATTGATCATTCTAAAGAGTGTATTTACCTCATACAAATGTTCACCCTATATGCCTATCTATTGTTTGGCTGGAAGCCAAAAAAATTGAAGTGAGTTCAATTCCAGATCTGAAGGGTAACGAGGGGCCATAGTCTTATGGGTCTCACCAGGTTCTATCAGACCAGTAAACCTGGCCCTTTTTTTTTTTTTTTTTTTTTTAAATTAGTGATTTGAGTTTTGTTTCACACTGTTCTTCCATTGTATCCAGGATCTCCTGGACTGATGCCTTTCCCAGTGATTGATAGTGGTAGCCAGGTACTATTTAGTTCTTCTGGTCTCATGATCATATGGGCTGAGGTTCACATGGTCCATTAGTCCCTTGGACTAATTGTTTCCATGCGTGTTTGGTTTTCTTCATTTTTCTTTGCTCTGGATGAGGAGAGACCAATTGTTGCATCTAGATGGCTGCTTGCACACTTTTAAGACCCTAGTTGCTACTCACCAGAGTGGGTTGTAGAACAGTGTTTTTGTGTAGCATGTTATGCCAATTGATCTTGATTTCCCCTGCGACTATGGTCCTGAGCCCACAGGTCCAACAACTCACTCCATCAAGTAGTTGACTAGCTAAGAAGTTATCAAACTTTGCCCCTTGTTCTATTTATGTGGACATTCTTACAGCACATACAAATATGTCTGTAGATCCCTTTTGCCAAGCCATACCTGATCATTCAGCCTGTTTACCCTTCTATTTACCCATAGATTAATGTTTATTATCATTGATTATGCAGTATTGTATGTGTAAAAGTATTTATTTTTGTCATCTATACCTCTTGCACACCTTGCTGCGTCTTTCTTTCCCTTAGTGTTGTGTTGGCCACTCAATTTAGTTTATTGCCTTTCCTTTCACCCCAATCAATATTTGTCTCTTACCTATCTAGCAATTTTTCCTCCCCTCCCTTAAATCAATCTCTTTTAAGATATAAAAGAGATTAAACACAAGCTAGCAAACAGAGATGGGGAAAAAGAGATGCCAAGCAGCATGAAGTCACCCAGGAGCAGAAGCTCAGAAGACAAAAGGACCTTCCTCCAGAGCTGACAGACAGAAAACCTTACCATAGAGCTGGTGCCCTGAATTCAGAATTTTAGCCTCCTGAATTTTGACAGCTCTGGTGACTTAGTGCCTAAAACATTTGACTCCTAACCAGAAGGCTGGAGGTTCAAACCCACCAGCCACTCCTTGGAGGGAAGATTGGGCAATCTACTTCCATAGAGATACTGCCTTAGAAACCCAAGGAAAGGTCACTATGAGTTGAATGGACTTGGTCACTATGAGTCGAATTGGCTCAGTCACTATGAGTCGAATCGACTTGGAGGCAGTGAGTTTGGTTTTTGTTTAGAAACTGTGAGAGGAAGCTCTGGTGGTGTAGTGCCTAAGGCATTTATTTGACTGCTAACCAGAGCTCTGGTAGCATAGTGGCTAAAGCACTTGACTGCTAACCAGAAGGCTGGCGGTTCAAACCCACCAGCCACTCCTCGGAAGGAAGGTTGGGCAATCCTACTTCCGTAGTGATACTGCCTCGGAAACCCAAGGAGGGGTCGCTATGAGTCGGGGCCGACTCGACGGCACATAACAACAACAACAACAACCAGAAGGCTAGTGGTTCAAACCCACCAGCCACTCCTCAGAAGGAAGGGTGGGCAATTTACTTCGGTAGTGACACCACCTCGGAAACCAAGGAGGGGTCATTATGAGTCGGGTCCAACTTGATGGCACATAACAACAACAACATTATCTTGAAGAGTCTGTTAATAGAATTACTGACATAACAGACAATTCTGGCAGGGGCTCCAAAGGAAGTGAGGAGAGCCTTAGAGAAAGTCTGCATTCATCTTAGGGAATACATATGGCACCAGCCACAGAATGGTGCTAGAAATGTGGTAAGGCTTTAAAAGAAAACGATGAACATGTGCAAAAATAGCATGACAGTGGAGGCATCTTCTGACCTCCTCTAAATTCACAAGGCAAAAGGAAGATCCAGAACAAAATCAATAACCCAAGGCAGATGCCTGTGAGGTGGACGTCAGACATGCCACCACCCTCCAACCTTTTTACCAATCCTGACACCAGCCATCCCCCATGCCTTCTTTTCTTCTCTGCTGGATTTGATAATTTATTGCAATGTCCACACAGGACTCACAGACAATATTCACAATTACAGTGCTTGTTGGGAAAGTAACAGATTATAACTCAAGATACAGTCCTTAAATCAGGACAGCTTCTCAGCTGTGCCACAGGCATACTTCTCTCTGACCTTGGTCTCTGCCCTGCTCAGGTCTGTTATGAAGCTCTTTAGCTTTGCCCACCAGGTGCCAGAGAGACACCCTACTCCACCAGTAAGCCTCCTACCTTAAGGTACTTAGCTTTCTCACTCCCTGGGCCGGTAAGCCTACCACTGTTTCATCCTAGTCTCTTTGTACTCCTGCTTCTTCTGCTGCTGTCTCTCTACCATCTCTCTGCTAAGGAGGTCCACTGCAGGGATCTTGGGTCCAAGGAACTGCTCCACACCTTGTTCTTCTGCTGTCTTAATGGTAGTGAAATCTGAATTATGTTCAAATGGTTAGTGGAAGGCAGAACTTCTAAGTGATGAAGTTGGATATCAGGCTGAGGAGATTTCTAAGTAAGATCTTAAAGGCATGATGTGGTTTCTCTTTGTCATTTATAGTAAAATGTGGAAGGAAAAAGATGGACTTAAAAATGAATTGTGTAAGGGGTGAACATTTATATCAGGTAGATACTCTCCTTTGAGTGATCAATCATGGGAGAAGAGAAGGGCGCTGTTTGCACGGGGAGATAGCTGGGGGTGTGGGTAGAAGTGCATAGGAGGGAAGGACACAGGGAAAAGGTTAGCTGCAGGGAGGAAGGGGAAAGAGAGCTATTACATTGTGGGAATTGCAGTCAATATCATGAAATGAAGTATATATAAACTGCTGTATGGAAAATGAATTTGCTCTGTAAACTTTTACCCAAATCACAATTAAAAAAAAAAAAAAGTCTTCATAAAGAAACAGAATTTAAATATCTGGAAAAGTTTGTTGTACAAACCAAGTTCATGTGTCCTGGAACATGCACCAAGAACTTGGCTACACAATCTTTTATTAAAGAAATTAAGCCTGTGAAGAAAATCAAACACACATGGATACATTTAGGCCAAGGGATTAGTGGGCCATGCGAACCTCAGCCTATATAACCATGAGACTAGAAGAACTAGATGGTGCCTGGTTACCACTGTCAACCATTTGGAATGGGATCAGTGCAGGAGATCCTGGATAGAATAGAACAATGTGGAACAAAACTCACAATTATAAAAAAGACCAGGTTTACAGGTCTGATACAGCCTGGCGAGATCCCTGACACTATGGCCCCTAGTTTCTCTTCAGGTCTGGAATTGAACTCACTTTAATTTTTTGGCTTCCAGCCAAACAATAGATAAGCACATAGGGTGAACATTTATATGAGGTAGATACACTCCTTAGAACAATCAGTCATGGGAGGACAGAAGGAGGTGGGACAGGAATGGATAGGAAAGGACACAGGGAAGAGGTAACTACAAGGAGGAAGTGGTAAGAGAGCTGTTACATTGTGGGGAGTTGCAATCAGTATTGTGAAACAAAATGTGTATGAACTGCTGTATGGAAAATGAATTTCCTTTGTAAATTTTCACCCAAATCACAATAAAAATTAAAAGAAAAAGAAAAAGATAAGCCTGTGACTGGTGAATCTAACCAACTACCATAGCAAAAAAACATCAGTTTAGACTAAGGGGACACAGAACAAAAGAGAACACTGCTTCCTAATTCTACAGACAGGGAACAGGCCAAAGGAGCTACATCTGTTGTCATCCATAAAAGACAAGATCCACCCCTGGAGCAGCTTGAAGATTAGCAGAACTGTTGGACGGAGTACAGGAAGCAGGGCCTTCTTAGTTTCAAAGCTTGGGCCATGGTCTCCTGAATCTCAAAGGGTGAAGCCACAGCCTCCTAGATTTCAAGAATTGGATCTTCCACCAACTTGGTTCCAGAGCGTGGGGCTGCTGTTAAGGTGTGTCGAAGGAATGGAGCTTCCTCTCAGTGCTGAGAGGGTGGGGCTGCTATGCCCAAGTGGCAGAAGAACAAGACTGAGGGAGTGGGTCGCCACTCAGATGGACTAGAATGGGGCCATGTAAAGCTGAGTTAGCGGAGTTGCAAAACCAGACAGCCTGGAAGGCGGAGCTGAAGCCCAGGGTGGAGGGACCTTCATCCAGAATCTATAGAGCTTGATCAACACCCAAAGTCTGGAGGGCAGAGCCATTGCCCAGATGATCTCAGAAACAATAAGCTTATTTTCAATCCTTGAGCGCTAAAGTAATTTGTCCTGCTGAGTTTTTAATTTGCTTGGTGCCTATTATCCCTTCTTCTCTCTAATTTCTCCCATTTGTAATGCAAATGTCTGTTGTTGTTAGGTGCCATGGAGTCCTTTCCGACTCATAGCAGCCCCATACACAGCAGAGTGAAACACTGCCCGATCCCACGCCAGCTCCATGATCCTTGCTATACTTGAGCCCATTGTCGCAGCCACTGTGTCAATCCATCTCGTCAAAGGCCTTCCCCTCTTTCGTCGATCCTCCACCTTATCAAGCATGACATCCTTCTCCAGGGAATGGTCCCCTCTGACAACATGACCAAAGTAGGTGAGACGAAGTCTGGCCATCCTCGCTTCCAAGGAGCATCTTGGCTGCACTTCCTCCAGGACAGATCTGTTAATTCTTTTGGCAGTCCATGGTACCTTCAGTATTCC
>NW_006921613.1:18364454-18445035 GCF_000298275.1 Orycteropus afer afer | reverse complement strand
AGTTGAACTTGCATATGAGCAGTTGATGGTCTGTTCCACAATCAGCTCCTGGCCTGGTTTTGACTGAAGATACTGAGCTTTTCCATCGCCTTTTGCCACAGATGTAGTCAATCTGATTCCTGTGTGTTCCATCTGGTGAAGCCCACATGTAGAGCTGCCGTTTGTGTTGTTGAAAAAAGGTGTTTGCAATGAACAAGTCATTGGTCTTGCAAAACACTACCATGAGAGTTCCAGCATTATTTCTGTCACCAAGGCCAAATTTTCCAACTATTGGTGATTCTTCTTTGTTTCCAACAAATGTCTACCTTGTGCTTATTCCACTAATGTACTGTGAAAATAGATAACTTATAAGTTATCTTTGATTTCATAGGGTCACAAGCATAGATGAATTTTGCCTCAGGATGGAATAAGCCTAAAGTCTCACCCATATTTGATTTAGGTGATTCAGAAGATGAGACTTTGGACTTGGAGTTGATTTAAGACTTTTGGGATCATTGTACCATGGAAACAGATAACTTGTATTCTGTATTTTACAGGTTCACAGAGGAAGAGAAATTTTGCCCCAGGATACACCTAAAGTTTCACCCATATTTGATTTAGATGATTCAGAAGATGAAATGTTGGACTTGGAGTTAACACCTTTGGGATGATATGATGGGGTGACATGGGAGAAACATGTGGTAGTCTGCTCTCCTAAAGATTATATATAGCCTTGAAACCCTAGGGTGAATTTCTACTGTGCCCTATAGGGTTCTATGAGTCAGAATTGACTTGACAGCAGTGGGTTTTGGTTTTAGTGATTGGGTGAATGTGTTTTGCATGCAGCAAGGACATGAATTTTGTGGGGCAAAAGGGTGGAAAGTTATGGATTGAATTGTGTCCCTCAAAAAATATGTGTTGTTAAAAACATTATTCTACATCCTACTTTGGCAAGTAGCGACTGGGATCTTAAAAGCTTGAAAGCAGCCATGTAGATGCAACAATGGGTCTCTCCTCATCCAGAGCAAAGAAAAATGAAGAAAACCAAAGATGCATGGAAACAATTAGTCCAAGGGACTGGTACACCATGTGATCCTCAGCCTATGTGGCTATGAGACCTGAAGAACTAGATGGTGCCCAGCTACCACTGTCAACACTTGGAGGAGATCTACATAGGAGATCCTGGATAGAGTGGGAGAACAATGTGGAACAAAACTCAAAATCATTTGGAGAAAAAAAAAAAAGGGGGAGAACCAGGTTTGCTGGTCCAATAGAGCTTGGTGGAACCCCTGAGACTATGGCCCTTAGCTGCCTTTCAGGTCTGGAAGTGAACCCACTCCTGAGGCTTCCAGCCAAAGAAAGGACAGGCACATGAGCTGAACCTTTACATTAGGTAGATACACTCCTTGGAGAGATCAATCATGGGAGAATAGAAGGGCACAGGGAGATACCTGGGGGGGGGGGCAGGAGTGCATGGGAGGAAAGGACACAGGGAAGTGGTAGCTATGAGGAGGAAGTGATAACTGAACAGGAAGTGGGAAAAAAGCTGTTTCATTGTGGGAAATTGCAGTCAATGTCATGGGACACAGTGCATGTGAACTGCTGTATGGAAAATGAATTTGCTGTGTAAACTTTCACCCAAATCACAATAAAAAAAAAAAAAGTGTTGTAAATCCTAATGTGCCTGTGAATAAGGAGCTCTGGTGGCATAGTGGGTAAGGTATTCAGCTGCTGACCAGAAGGTCTGTGGTTTGGCCCCACCAGCTGCTCCATGGAAGGAAGATGAGAATGTCTACTTCCGTAAAGATTTATAGCCTTGGAAACCCAATGGGGGAGTAGTTATGAGCCAGAATGGATGGCAGTGGGTTTATGCCTGTGGTTATAATCCCATTTGGGAATGGCATGCCTTTGTTATGTTAACAAGATAGCATTAGTGTAGGGTGTATCTTGAGTCAATCTCTTTTGAGAGATAAAGGAGATTAAATGCAAATTAGCAAGCAGAGATTCAGGAAGAGAGATGCCAAGTCCCATGAAGATCGTCCAGAAGCAGAAGCTCTCTGTGTCCATAGTATAAAGTACAGATTGCCTGGTCCAAAAATACAAGACCTTCCAAGATTTGGACATTGCTGGTCTTTAAAAGATTTTTTCCCTTCAGCCAGAGTATGAGCTCTAAACCTCTAACCGAGATTAACTACAAAGGATGTCTAGAAGATGCTATATATTTCTTGGCACATGTTGTTCCCACAACCTGGATAACTTGCCTATCAACCTCCTTCTCGGACTTCCGAGGGAACTCCCACTTCTCCTTTTGGGAGTCAAAAGTCACTTCTTCCAGATATCCTTCCAGACACTTCTGAGAATAAAGCGCTTTGTTTCTTCTGCACCAACAGCGCCTCATTTTCTATGTGCCATGCACGGTCTTCTACACACTGATGATGATGAATTACCCTCGAGTTGTTTCCCCAGTCTTCCTTCAGCAGAGTGGCTGGCGGGTTTGAACCGCCAGCCTTCTGGTTAGCAGTTAAAATGCCTTAGGCCCTACGCCACCAGAGCTCCCTTCTATACACTATAATTTGTTTATACCAAATCTCAGAACTGACTCCATGGAAACAAACAATATCCCAGCCGAGATAGATCAAGAAAAGAACTCTGCTGGGGTAGTACCTAAGGCATTTGACTGCTAACCAGAAGGTTGATGGTTCAAACCCACAAGCCATTCCATGTTAAGATAGACTGGGCAATCTACTTCCGTAAAGATTTACTGCCTTGAAACCCAAAGGAGGTCGCTATGAGTCGGAATGGACTGATTGGCAGGTAGATCGAAAGACCCTGGACAGCAGGGAATATTCGCTTCTGCGTTCATCCAGCCTGTCACACAGTTTGCCCTAGGTAAGTATTTGTTGCATTAACACTTCTCACATTCCAGGGGGATTTGAATCTATGGGTTTAACGGGTGCGTTCCCAAGCTTCTCTGCCTGCGTGGCAAGGAGTTTTAAACCATCAACCGTCGTGATTGGCTCCAGGTGTAGGGGTGTGTTGGTGCTTGCGGCGCCGAGGAAGTGCGCAGGCGCTCAGGTCCGGCGCGCGCAGGCGCGAGAAAGGCGCAGCTCTAGGTCCGGTCTAGGGTGTCCGAGCTGCGGGCGAGAGGAGTGGCCGCAACTGCTTGGTGAGTCTCCAGGAGTGGGGCTGAAGGAGCAGGCCTGGGTGAAGGTTGTGAGTTCAGCCCGGAGGAGGAGGAATGTATCGTTACGTTTGGAAAATTAGTGGGGTCGGCCTTGAGCGGGCAGGGGGTGTTCTGGCCCTGATTCGGCAGGCCTGGCCCGGAGCTGGGACGCGAGGCGTCGGGACACCATCGACCAGCCGGCGGAAGAAGGAAGATGGGATGGTGGTTCCCTAGACCTCGAAACACAGGGATGAACTACCCCAAACGTTGTTGCTGTGATCAGGAATGATAGACTCTATGGTGATCATGGTGATCGGATAGTTTTGAATTAGTTGTTTGAAGGACTGAGGGGTTCATGGCATTGGTGAGTCTGTGCCCTTTAGGAAAGTCCATCTTTACCTTGAGGTTTTAGTGCCTACGCGTGAAGAAAAAAGTAAGGGACGAAGGAACTGTTTCTGTTCGAGGTTGGAGTAGTGGGGGAAAAAAGGGTGCTGTAAATGCTGTTTCACCTTGTCCTTTTTTTTAATTTTCGCCTTCAGTCATTAGTCGCCTTAGTGTTTTGGGGCATCATTTGGAATTACAGAAATTGCAGATGAGGGTGGAGAAAACCGAAAGATGAAGGTTGGGGAAGGAAGATGAGAAGAGAGTTTTCGTTTTGCTTTTTGCTATTTGTCACGGGGGGGAGGAGAGACTGGAAGAGGGGATTTTGGATGCTAGAAGCTTCTGACAGTGTTTTCTCATCATTGTGAAAATAGTATGTGTGATGCACTGAGTTTCTTGGTTGCAGACATTTCAAGAATTGAAAGAGGATATTACTCCATCTGCCATGGTGCCTTGAAATTGGTTTTCAGATGCCGCAGTAAAATACTAACAGCTCAGACACGACCAGATAGAAATGATTCTTCCATTCTCTTACCCTGAAAAATAACCAGATTTGGGATTCATGAGAGTTTAATCCCAAATTATTATTATTATTTTAATTTTTATTTCGATATGGGTGAAAGTTTACAGAGCAAATTCATTTTCCATACAGCAGTTCATACACATTTTGTTTCATGAATCCTAAAATAAAATACCGAATAACAAAAAAAGTTTTTTTTTAAATAAATGGTAATACCGAGGTATCCAATGATCACTTGTCGTTTGGCCTTTTGGCAAAAGCTAATGAGAAAACACATTTATTGTATAATTTTTTGTATAAATATTAGGAGAAACACTTCACAATGCCTGTGACAGGTCATGTGAAAGTAATTAAAATGATCATATAATTTAGCCTGAAGCTTAAATATTTATCAGTCTTGTTAGTGTTTTTTTGTTTGTTTTTAGGTTCTTGTGGTATGTGGCTATGTCATTATTTTCCTAACAGTATCACACACTTCTATAATCCGTAGAATTTCTCTTTGTATCTTAAGTGTTTGTTTTTTAACTCTGAAAGAGCATCGGTAACAGCTTACTTAAAGGTCAGATCTTTTCTAATCATGCAGAACACAACCTAGAACTTGTGGGATTATTTCACTTCATATTTTAGTAGACTGTTTTAAACATTATTCCAAAGTGATAATTCTGAAATCATAGTTTTGATGTCTTTTATACCATTTTCTAATACATATTAATAAACACACAGCTATGAAAGTGTTCTTAACACTGAAATGATACCATGTTTTTGCTCTGCACTTTGGAAAACATTGCTGCAGGGTATGCTGTTTGAGGCTTAGTCTACTCTTTTTTTTTTTTTTTTTTTAAATTATTTTGGTAAGATGTGTGTGTGTCTGTGTATATTTACCATGTTGTGCAAACATTACTACTATCCACTTCTAAATTTTTTTTCATTATTATTAATAGCAATTCAGTATCCCTTAAGCAGTAGTTGACCATTTCCACCTTCTACCCACCTCTGGTAATCATTAATGAACTTAAGTCTCAAAGTATTTGCCTATTCTAGATATTTCATATAAGTGGGATCATACCATATGTGTTCTTTTGTATCTGACTTATTTCATTTAGCGTGATATTTTCAATGTTTATCCACATCACAGCATCGATCAGAACTTCATTGCTCTTTATGGCTGAATAATATTCCACTGTATGGATGGTTCTATATTTTGTTTATCCATTCATCTGTTGATGGACAGTTGGATTGCTTCCTCCTTTTGGCTATTATGAATAATGCTGTAGTGAACGTTGGTGTACAAGTATCTGAGCCCTTCCTTTCAAGTCTCTGAAGTATATAGCTAGGAGTTTAGTGGCTGGACCATTTGGTAATTCTTTGTTTACCTTTCAGAGAAACTGCCAAGCTTTTTTCCACAGCAGCTGCATCATTTTACATTCCCAGCGGGAATAGATGAGGATTTCACTTTCTCTGCATTATGGCCAATAGTGTTACTTTCCATTTTTCTAATAGTAGCCATCCTTTTGTTGTTAGTTGCTGGAATTGGCTTTGACTCTTGAGGATCTTAAGTGTAACAGAATAAAATGTTACCCAGTCCTGTGCCATTTTCATGGTTATTGGTATGTTTGAATCCATTGTGGTGCTTACTGTGTAGTGCTTTCCAATTGAGGAGCCTCATTTTCTAGCACTATATTGGACAATATTCTGTGTGATCCATTAGGTTTTCATTGACTAATCTTCAGAGGTAGACTGCCAGGCCTATCTTCCTAGTCTGTCTTAGTCTGGAAGCTCTGCTGAAACATTTCCACTGTTGGTGACCCTGCTGGTACAATTACAAATTACCACAGTTGGACAAACTGACAGACTGCTGGTGCATAGCCTTCCTAGTGGGGTTGAAGTGGTTAATCTACTCATTTTTAAAATAAACTAAGATTGGACTACCTGAACTATAAGGCTTTTGGGCTTCAAAATTATGTGGGCCCTGTGATGGCATTTATTTTTTTGGCACAGTTCTAGCAAATGTGCTTATCTGTTTTCACCAGATGATGGTAGATTAGAATAGCAAAAGGGAAAAAAGAGGATGTTTGCTCTTTGACATTTTTGTGAAATCAGCTGCCTTTCGTTTTTTTCTTAGAATTAATCCTTTGGTTCCTATGACTCAAACATTCTGTAAATCCATTTTTTAGCTGTATTTGTACTCTGCATTTTATATATATGTTAACATTTATAATCTATGATGTTTGTATCCAAGGGTGCTGAAAATTTTATTCCAGTGCCATGTTTATTTCCCTATCTGTAAGTTGACAGAGTAGCAAATGATAAGATATAAAAATGATGTGGTGATGGTGGCCTCTGACCTCCTCTAACTTCACAAGGGGAAGGGAGAATCAAGATCAACAGCCCAAGGCTATAATGCCTTTGAGATAGTAGTCAGACATACCGCCTCTCTCCAACCTTTTTTTTAAAAAAAAACAATTCTGATACCAACCATCCCTTCCCTGGCATTCTACTTCTCTGCTGTTGTTATGTGCCGTAGTGTCAGACCCAACTCAAAACGACCCCTCTGGTTTCTGAGGTGATATCCTTCCTTCTGAGGAGTGGCTGGTGGGTTTGAACTCCCAGCCTTCTGGTTAGCAGTCAAGTGCCTTAGGCACTATGCTATCCTAGCTCCTACTTCTTTGCTGGGATGGATAATTTGTTGCAGTGACCACATAGAACTCATAGACATTACTCGTGGTTAGGGAGTTTATTAGGGAGGAAACAGGTTACAATTCAAGATCAGGAAAGACTGTAGGTACAGTTCTTCGGTCAGGACAGCCTCTTTTTCAGTCCTGCCTAGAGGCAGGCCTTTCTCGGACCCTTGTCCTTTCAGCCTGGTCTTTCTGCCTTGCTGGGGGCAAATGTTACAAAATCAGTAAGTACCTGCTACACCCCACTCCACCTGCAAGCCTCCTGCCTGAAGGCACTCAGCTTTCTCACTCCATGGCCTGGGAAGCCCACTATGCCATCTCTGGCTGGTCTTCTGGTTCTCCTGCCTCTGCTGCTGCTATTTCTCTGATGCCGCTTCTTACCATGTCCTGTGTTACAACTCCTTTCTCTGTCTCCTGTTTAGAAGATTGCCAGCCCGGGGGTGCTGGGTCCAAAGGATGGTCCCATTTCTGCTTCTTGTGGTGGTGAGGTACCCCTGTCTGCCTGTGGGATGGCTCTTTTAAGCCTAGCAGATGGCAAAATTGACCAATCACCTCCTTGGGGTTCCATACACTTTATTTGCATGGTCCCACAGCTACCAAAACCAAAAAACCAAGCTCACTGCCGTCGAGTTGGCTCCAACTCATAGCAACCCCTCCTTGGGTTACTGAGGCAACATCACTATGGAAGTAGATTGCCCAATCTTCCTTCTGCGGAATGGCTGGTAGGTTTGAGCCACCAGCCTTCTGGTTAGCAGTCAAGTGTTAGGCACTACACTAGCTACACACATCCGTTAATAATCAGGATGTGGAATATATGAAGTATGAATCTAGGAAAATGAGAAGTTGTCAAAAATGAAATGGAACACATAAAGATCAATATCCTAGTTACTGGTGAGCTGAAATGGACTGATATTGGCCATTTTGAATTGGATAATAATATAGTCTACTAGGCTGGGAATGACAAATGGAAAAGGAATGGCAGCACATTCATTGTCAAAAAGAACACCTCAAGATCTATTTTGAAGTACAGTGCTGTCAGTGATGGGATAATATTTGTATGCCTACAAGGAAGACTCGGAAGGAAGGTTGGGCGATCTACTTCCGTAGTGATACCACTTCGGAAACCCAAGGAGGGGTCACTATGAGTCGGGTCCAACTCGATGGCACATAACAACAACAAGGAAGACTAGTTAATACTACTACTGTTCAAGTTTATACACCAACCACTAAAGCCAAAGATGAAGAAATTGAAGAATTTTACCAACTTTGCAGTCTGAAATTGACCAAACATGCAATCAAGATGCATTGATAATTATTGGTGATTGGAAATGCAAAAGTTTGAAACAAAGAAGAATCTTTGGTAGTTGGAAGATATAGCCTTGGTGATGGAAAGGATGCCAGAGATTGCATGATAGAATTTTGCAAGACCAACGACTTACTCGTTACAAATATCATTTTTCAGCAATGTAAATGGTGATTATACACATAGATTTTATTAGATGAAGTGCACAGGAATCAAATTAGCTACATCTGTGGAAAGAGGTGATGGGGAAGCTCAATATCATTAGTCAGAACAAGGCCAAGAGCTGACTGTGGAACAGACCATCAACTGCTCATATGCAAGTTTAAGTTGAAGCTGAAGAAAATGAAAACAAGTCCATGACAGCCAAAATATGACCTTGATTATATCCCACCTGAATTTAAAGACCATCTGAAGAATATATTTGACACATTGAACACCAATGACTGAAAACCAGATGAGTTGTGTGATAACATCAAGAATATCATACATGAAAGAAGAAAAAGGCCATTAAAAGACGAGAAAGAAAGAAAAGACCAAAATGGATGTCAGAAGAGACTCTGAAACTTGCTTTTGAATGGATAGTAGCTAAAACAATGGAAGAAATGATGTAAAAGAGCTGAACAGAAGATTTCAAAGCGTAACTTGAGAAGGCAAAGTAAATCATAATGAAATGTGCAAAGACCTGGAGTTGGAAAATCAAAGGGGAAGAACATGGCTTGTCATTTCTTAAACTGAAAGAACTGAAGAAAAAAATCAAGCCTCAAGTTGCAAAACTGAAGGATTCTATGGGCAAAATATGGAACAGAATAGGCAGCATCAAAAGAAGATGGAAGGAATACATGGAGGTACTATACCAAAAAGAATTGATTGATATTCAGCAATTTCAGGAGGTAGCCATATGATCGTGAACCCATGATTTTGAAGGAAGAAGTCCGAGCTGCACTGAAGGAATTGGCAAAAAGGCTCCATGAATTGGAGGAATACTCATTAAGATGTTTTAACAAATGGATGCAGCAGTGGAGATGCTTACTTGTTTATGCCAAGACATGTGGAAGACAGCTACCTGGACTTCTGACTGGAAGAGATCCATATTTGTGCCCATTCAAAAATGTTGCAGCAGTATATTGACAAAGAACTGCCAGAAACTCAAGCCTGATTCAGAAGAGGGCATGGAATGAGGGATATGGTTGCTGATACCACATGGGTCTTGGGTGACTACACAAAGGTATTTTACCCCGTGGATTGTAACAAATTATGGATACCACTGCAAAGAATGGGAAATCCAGAATACTTCATTGTGCTTATGAGGAACCATTACATAGACCAAGAAGCAGTGGTTCAAACAGAACAAGGGGATAATGCATGGTTTAAAATCAGGAAAGGTGTGCATCAGGGTTGTATCCTTTCACATACTTAGTCTGTATGTTGAGCACAGATAGTCCAAGAAACTGGACTACGTGAAAAACATGCCATCAGGATTGGAGCAAGACTCATTAACAACCTGCCATATACATGACACAACTTTTCTTGCTGAAAGTGAAGATGCCTTGAAGCACTTACTGATGAAGATCAGAGACTACATCTATCACAGTGTGAATTACACCTCAACATAAACAAAAATTGTCACAACTGGACTAATAAGCAACATCATGACAAATGGGGAAAAGATTGAAGTGGTCAAGGATTTCTATAGTCAACACCTATGGAAGCAGCAGTGAAGAAATCAGGCAACATATTTCGTTGCGCAAATTTGCTGTAAAAGACCTCTTGAAAGTGTTAAAGAACAAAGATATCACTTTGAGGACTAAGGTGCCCCTGATCCAAGCCATGATATTTTCAGTAGCCTCACTTGCATGTGAGAATTGGACAGTGAATAAGGAAGACCACAGAAGAACTGATGCATTTTAATTGTGGTGTTAGCAAAGAATATTGAAGAACGAATAGCTCTGTCATGGAGGAGGTACTGCTGGAATGTTTCTTAGAAGGGACAATGGTCAGAATTTGTCCCTCGTACGTTAGTCATTTTGTCAGAAGGGACCACTTACTGGAGAAGGGTATCATGCTTGTAGAGGGTCAGTGAAAAAAGGGAAGATCCCCAGTGAAATGGATGACATAGTGGCTTCAATGATGGGCTCAAGCATGGCAGTGATTGTGAGGATGGTGCAGGACCAGGCAGTGTTTCCTTCTGTTGTACATGGGGTCGTTGTGAATTGTCGGCACCTGACAATAACACGTCCACAGTGGTGCCATGAACCTTACTTACTTATTAGTAGGCTGTCCTATCCTGATGGGCTACAAGCATCTCATTTGGAAGGTCCCACCCAGTCATTTGGTGGAAGTTAGAAAGAGTATGGGTAGAAGGGCCATATTAAGTAATTCACTGCACTTCATAGAAATTGGTCTATTCTTTGTTTTGAGGCAAAAGACATGAAGTAGGTGGATTCAGTGCCTTCAACAATTGGAGGAAGTGGATAATGGAGCCAGGAAACACCATGTACTTGTTCCTTTTATAGTTTTGAGAGTTGGGTGGGGAGAAGGAATGAACTCTATTTGCACTCATTTAAATTTCCTGGCATTATTGTCTTGGTTTCAATTTAGGTATATTGCTATTAAGATATTTATGTCACTGATACTGTATTTTTCTTAAATTCCCTCATCATCTTGTTGATTTTTGTGAGTTCTTTAACTTAGATTTAAAGTTTGTTTCATGTGTATTTTGGCAATTGAGATTATCTTTAGATGGCCCCTTGATGCTTATAAACTAAAATTTAAACTTCTAGGATGGTACACAAAACCCTTCACAATCTGTCTCCTGTCAGCCTTCTAAAT
This sequence comes from Orycteropus afer afer, assembly GCF_000298275.1. Lineage (NCBI taxonomy): Eukaryota > Metazoa > Chordata > Mammalia > Tubulidentata > Orycteropodidae > Orycteropus > Orycteropus afer. The sequence goes on along the minus strand of NW_006921613.1, from coordinate 18,434,182 downwards.
CTACTCTTCCCCCTGTAGAAACCCCTTCCCCCATTCCCCTTATGTTCTGCATGACTGCAGAGACATATTCTGACATCTTGATAGTCTAAAAGTATACTTTTTAAAAAGAATTTTATCAGTCTTGGAATTTAGTTGACACAAGTAAGATTTATGAGAAAAACAAACAAACCCATTGCCATCAAGTCAGTTCCAACTCACAGTAATCCTGTAGGATGTAGTAGAATTGCCCTATGTAATCTTTATGGAAGCAGATTGTCACGTCTTTCTCCCATGGAGTAGCTGGTGGATTTGAACTGCCAATGTTGAGGTTAGTAGCTGAGTGCTTAATCACAGGGCCATCAGGGCTCCTTTTTAATAACACTTGAAATAAGCATTGTTATTCCCATTTAATGAGGAAATTGAAGCACAAAGAATCTCTGTATTTGAAACCATTATATCTCCAAATATTAGGCACTTTACACTGTTTAAGGTTTGTATAAATAAGAAATAGCACTCTATTTATTGTGGGGGATATTTTCTTCCAGCGACCTGAGAGCTTATACTCTCTATCTGTGGCATCTGATTCCTGAATCAGAACATCTGAGAAGCCAATCAGAAAGCTGAACTTGGAATCAGAGTCAAAATAGTTATATCAAACAAACAAAAAACCAAACTCACTGCCATTGAGTCAATTCTGACTCATAGCCACCCCCTTTGGGTTTCTCAGGTGGTAAATCTTTATGGAAGTGGATTGCCCTGTCTTCCTTTTGCAGGGTGGCTGGTGGGTTTGAACTGCCAGCTTTTTGGTTAGCAGTCAAACACCTTAGGTACTATGCTACCAGAGCTCCTAATATAGTCGGATAGTTGGGGTGAATATTTCATTCAGACAGGGTAAAGCCTTCCTAGTCATCTCTACCCCATACTCTGCCAGATACTGTACTTATTTTTCCCAGGTGAATGCTGGATTGATGCCAGCTTTAGCTCTTGGGCCTCTTTCATATTGAGCACTCTCTTTTTGTTCCTACAACCTTTTTTTTCAGATAGGGTCAATTTAATTGATTGCAATCACATATAGGTTTGCTTTCCTGGGATTAACAGCCTGGTCACTTAGAGTAGAATTTAAGAAGTTACAAGATTAAGCAGGACCTAGCTAACTAGGGCAATCAGGTGGAAATCATAGGCATCCAAATTGGTAAGGAAGAAGTAAAACTATCCCTGTTTGCTGATGATATGATCCTATACATAGAAAACCCAGGACATTCAGCAAGAAAACTACTGGAACTTATTGAAAGATTTAACATAGTGGCAGGATACAAGATCGACATACAAAAATAAGTTGGACTGCTCTGCATCAGCAAAGAGATTGCTGAAAAGGAAATAAGGAAATCAATACCATTTACAATAGCTACCCAAAAGATAAGTTACTTGGGAATAAATCTTACCAGGAACACAAAAGACTTATACAAAGAAAACTACAAAACACTACTTCAAGAAACCATAAGAGATCTACACAAATGGAAGAACATAACATGCTCATGGATAGGAAGATTGAACATTGTGAAAATGTCAGTACTACCCAAAGTGATATATAATTCAATGCAATCCTGATCCACAGTCCATCAGCATTCTTTAAGGACATGGAAAAACCAGTCACTAACTTTATATAGAAAGGAAAGAAACCTTGGATAAGCAAACCACTACAGAAGAAGAAGAAGAAGAACAAAGCAGGAGATCTCACACTCCTGGATCTCAAAACCTTCTATGCAGCCAGTTGTCAAAACAGCCTGGTACTGGTAGAATAGAAACATAGACCAGTGGAATAGAACTGAGAACCCAGAATAGATCCATCCACCTATGGTCAGCTGATCTTTGACAAAGGGCCAAAATCCATTAAATGGGGAAGAGATCATCTCTTTCACAAATGATACTGGCAAAAGTAGATGTCCATTTGCAGAAAAATGAAACAAGGTCTATGCCTTACACCATACACAAAAATTAACTCCAGTTGGATCAAAACTTAAATGTGAAACCTAAAACTATAAAGTTCATCAAAGACGAAATAGGGGCAAACTTAGGAACCCTAATTTGTGGCATAAATAGACTGTCAAGCATAACCCAGGATGCATAAACAGCAGAAGGTAAGCTGGATGATTAGGACCTTCTAAAAGTTAAATACTTATGTGCATCAAAAGACTTCTCCAAAAGAGTAAAAAGAGAACCTATTCTCCAGTGACATATTGGACAAAGGACTTATCTCTAAAATTTATAGAAAACTCCAACACCTCACAACAAGACAAACAATCCAATTAAAAATGGGCAGAAGATATGAACAGACATACTTCACCAAGGAAGATATGCAGGCAGCCAACAAACACATGAAGAAATGTTCACAATCATTAGCCATTACAGAGATGCAAGTCAAAACAACCATGAGATACCATCTCACCCCAGCATTAAGAGCAGAGTTCAACAAGACAGAAAATAACAAATGCTGGTGAGGATGTGGAGAGATTGGGACTCTTATATACTGCTGGTGGGACTGTAAAATGATATACAACCACTGTGGAAATCGGTATGGTGATTCCTTAAAAACTTGGAAATAGAAATACCATTTGATCCAGCAATCCCATTACTAGGTATATATCCTAAAGAAGTGAGAGGCAGGACACAAATAGATATATGCATACCACATTCATCACAGCATTATTCACAATAGCAAAGTGATGGAAACAACCTAAGTGCCCATCAGCTGAGGAATGGATAACTAAACTGGAACATACACACAGTGGAATACTATGCAACCATAAAGAGTAATGTAGAATCTGCAAAACACCACATAGCGTGGGGGAACTTGGAAGACATTATGCTGAATGAGATAAGTCAATACAGAAGGACAAATACTGTATTAATCTGTTATTATAAAAAGTCAAGGATAGGTTTACACATGTACAGGAACTTTCTTTGTTGGTCAGCAGGGATGGAAGGGGAGAAGAAGGAAAATTCCTAGATAGGTTGGGGGAAAAAATACATCTATATATATAAACCAAAGATTATTAGTAGGTACCAGGGGTAGGAGGGAGGGGGAAAACCAAATCAAACCAAACTCACTGCCATTGAGTTGGGTCTGACACATAGTGACCCCTCCTTGGGTTTCTGAGGTGGTATCACTACGGAAGTAGGTTGCCCAGTCTTCCGAGGAGTGGCTGTTGGGTTTGAACCACCAGCCTTCTGGTTAGCAGTCACATGCCTTAGGCACTACACTACCAGAGCTCCTAGGAGGGAGGGGGAAAGGGGAAGCTTTTGTTTGCGGGGCATTGAGTGTATTCTAATGGTGGTGGAATATTTTGGAGAAGGATAGCAACAATAGTGGCACACGTGGAAAAGGCCATCATCAATGTCCCTGAGCTGTGATTGTGGAAGTTGTTATGTTGGCAGATGTCCTGTGTATATTTCCACCACAATAAAAGTTAAAAAAAAAAAAAACAAAAACAAAACAAGAAACCCAAAATAAGCAGAAAGATGCAAATTAAAAAAATAATATAAAAAAAAAAATTAACCAGGACCTGAAGACCAGGTATTGAACATCAGATAATTAAGTTACAACAGGGGCTTCTGTAAAATGGAAATGTAATTTTTGTCATCTTTGATTCCTGGTTTTTAGTGCTGCTTTCCCAGTTGTAGTATGATTTGTCTTTAATCCTGTGTTTCAATGCACTTCAAAACCAAGATGTTTAATAGGTATCGTTCACTTGTACTTATCAATTTGCATAGTTTGGGGGCCTTGATATAAGAATGGTTAAATTTTTTCATATAGAAGAGGGTAGAAAGGAAATGAGAGAGGAAGTGAAAGAAGGAAGCTAATCTTAACATAAATGAGACTCTCCTCATTTAAATGCCTTCAGGAGGAATTAAATTACTAATCGAAGTGTGGCTTCTTTTTGGTTTAGAGTATTTAGAGTATTTCAGAATACTGTGCACTCATTATTTTTGTTTTTGAGTTGCATTTTTAATGTTTCATATTAGAAATGGAATCTAGGAGATGCTAAGTTCTTTTATACAATAAATGACAGTTGTGTCCGAATTTCTGATTGGTTTTCTGTGATGCTTTCTTCCATTCCTTCCATCCATTCCCATTTATTCATCTTTATAGTCTTCAAGAAAGAGCTGCTTAAGTGCATTGTACGTATAGTTGTATTTTATTAGGTGCCTGGGATGTACCTAATTGCTCATGGCTTGGGGTACTAGGTATATGTTTCTTTATGAGATCCCCTCTTTATTCACTTCTTAGTATTTTGCCATGATGATAGTAAGAATTTGCTCATTAGAACCCATTCCTGCCATCTAATATGAAATATTTTCCCAACCAAAGCCTTAGTAAATGCTTTCTCTCTAAACATCTGTTATAGAGCATTTAGGGCGAATATTCTGTGCTGTTTCTATACTTTTATATTTTGGAATGGATGATCAGCTGTAAATGGGTGGAAATATTTATACAAACTTCTGTTTAAGTATTTGTCAACCAGAAGATTTCTCTGAAGAAAGGCCAACAATTAATGTTATGTGTATGAATTAGGGTCTAGAATTTATTTCTTGTCTTTGTTTTCTCCCATCTTACAATTCTGTTTTATAGGTTGTCATAACTTACCATTATATTTTATGATGAAAAATAAGTGTATGAAATTTAAAATGAATATAACTATGTTGCAGACTTTTGAAAAATTAGGAAAAAAAGGAAAAATTACTTTACTATACAATCACAGCCATTGATAGTATTTTGATGATTCCCTTCCAGACTTTGGAGCTCTGGTGGTGTAGTATCTAAGGTATTTGACTGCTAACCAGAAGGCTGGCAGTTCAAACCCACCAGCCACTCCATGGAAGGAAGGTTGGGCAATCTACTTCCGTAGTGATACTGCCTCGGAAACCCCAGGAGGGGTCACTGTGAGTCGGCTCCAACTTGATGGCAGTGAGTTTGTTTTTGGTTTTCCAGACTTTTTTCTGTGCATATTTTTCCTTTGGGTAATTACAGTGCATAATTAATTAATTTACATGTTTGTTAGTCTTACTTTGTTCCCTTTATAATTTTAGTAACTTAAGCCACTTTTTGTGATTGGTGTCAGTTTATTCCTTATTGTTTGCCCAATCTTAACCAGAAAGCAAAGAATCATTTTAAAGGCAATCTTTAATTTTTGGGACTGACAAAGCTATGTATGTTTGTCCAGATAGGTACTTATGGAGAGGAAACTTGGTTTAATTCAAACTTGTTTGATATCTGCCTTGAACATGTACAAACTAATGATGGACGTGAAAATAGTTCTTAGGTATACCCTCCACAATATCATCAACTTTAATATTCAAATATAGCCTTACAGATAGAACAGTTAATATTTGTTGTTGTTGTTGTTAGGTGCCGTCGAGTCAACAGTCAGCTCCGACTTATAGCAACCCTGTGTACAACAGAACGAAATACTCCCTGTCCTTGCTATGTTTGAGCCATTGTTGAAGCCATTGTGTCAATCCATCTCATTGAGTGTCTTGCCCTTTTTCACTGACCTTCCGCTTTACCAAGCATGCGTGGTCTCCTCCAGGGAATGATCCCTTCTGACAACATGACGAAAATAAGTGAGATGAAGTCTGGCCATTCTCGCTTTGCTTGAATAGTTTCTCTCAGAAAGATCAGTACAAGGCCAGTCCCCATGAGGCGGAGGTTAAAGATGTCCCAATTGTCCATACTACTGTGCCACTCCATCATTTCAGACATTACTGTTAGGAACTCTGGTAGCATAGTGGCTAAGGCACTTGACTGCTAACCAGATGGCTGGCGGTTCAAACCCATCAGCCACTCCTCGGAAGGAAGATGGGGCAATCTACTTCCGTAGTGATACTGCCTCGGAAACCCAAGGAGGGGTCGCTATGAGTTGTGTCTGACTTGACGGCACATAACAACAACAACAAAAAGGGGCAAAGGAGGTGGCATTTTCTGACCTCCTTTAACTCCACAAGAGGAAGACAGAATCACTATCAGCAGCCCAAAGCCTGTTCTTATGAGGCCAGACATGCCACCACCCTCCAGTTCTCATACTAACTTTGACACCAACCATCCCTCCCACGACACCCACCACCTCTCTGCTGGGTTAGATAATTTGCTGTAGTGGCCACATAGAAGTCACAGATTATGGGGTTTATTAGGGAAGCAACAGGTTATAATTGAAGTTAGGAATGTGCTCAGTCTCTCTCATCCAGCTGTCAGCAGGAAGGCCTCTCTCTCAGCAGCTAGACCCCTCTCTCTCCACAGCCAAGCTGTCTCCCTCAGCAGCCAGCTGTCTTTTTCAGTCGGCAATCAGAGACAGATTCCTTCTGCCTCTAGGAGGGCTCCTTTTGAGCCTAGCAGAGTGGCCAAAACCAACCAATCCCAGCATCAGAGTTCTGTACTCATCAGAGAGTGAACTTCCCAGGCAATTGCTTCCTGACACTCCAACAGAAATACATTAGGTAGATAATTTAACAATCACCTTGGTAGTTGCTCATGACAAAGTGGTAGTTAAAAGGACTGTGGCTAGAAAAGCCATACCATATAGTTTACTACACTGCACCTATTAATTTCTGCATCAGTAATATAGAAACAATGGCTAAGACTGACTGTCAGCCATGTGTCAGGCACATTGCTGAGCACTTTGCATGGATTATCTTCTCAAAATCCTCCCAAAAAAGCTTATGAAATAGATTCTGTGAATTCTTTAAGGTTAAGGGATTAGGTAACTGGCCTGAGATCATACAACAGATATATTGTAGGGATGGAATTCTGGAGTTACCACATCTCACCACTATGGTACCTTATTATGAATAGAAGTTTCTACTTGTTGCAAATACATTGATCTCCTATGAAAATCTAGTAAAAATATGTCAAAGAGAAGCATAAATTTTCTCAAACTGTGTTAAGAGTATAGTCATAAACTATATAAAATACCTTCATTGTGATTAATTTTGTTTTAAGATAAGGAATAAGGGAAGATACTCACTTGGTAGAAGATTTACCTGCACAATCCTTGATTTCCAGTACAAACAGAATTATTTTATAGAATAATTTCTTAGGAAATGATTATAGAATCAGGTCTTGGCAGGACCCTGTAGAATTGATGGTGATTTAAAGTGCTATGTCTTCAATTACTTCTTAAATATCTCTCCATTTTTATGAATGAATCCATGTGGAGCTCCTGTTGATTAAGCTCCAAGACCTTTTTCTGTGCATTCATTCTTTCCAATAGTTTTATTTTCATTTTCTAAATTAATGTAGCTATTTTCAAGTTCTAAATTACTATAAAATAGCTGACAACCATGATTATGGTGGTCTTTCTGTTTCTTCTTTCAATTTAACTGCCTTATTTGAATTTGTGGAAGAGATTACATGGTCTTATTATAGAAAGCATCTGAAATTTTTAAATGAACGATCAGATATCTGATAGTCAGCAGTTCTCATGTGATCAGATATTTACTAAGAGAGGTATGTTCAACAGTAAGTAAGACTTTGGCCATCCTTGATTTCAGAGTAAATCCAGACTTGAATAATAGATTTGCTTTTTACTGACTCAGTTACTTACTTAAACTGACCTTAGTGTCATTTATGAAATGGTGTAATGGAGATAATATACTTAGGAGCCCGTGTGGTGCAAATGGTAAATTGCTTGACTGCTAACTGAAAGGTGGGAGGTTTGAACCTATCCAGCAACTCTGTGGGAGAAAGACCTGATGATTACTTTTGTAAAGATTACAGCCAAGAAAACTCTGTGGGACAGTCTTCTGTCATGCAGAGTTACAGTGAGTCAAAATTGACTATAGGGCACTTAATAGCAACATAAGTACTTAATAGAGTATCTGGTGCATAGTAAGTACTCACTGTTTCTTCTCTTTCCTCCCATTTTAAGAAATTTAAAGTAAGAGTCTTCTAGTAAACCCAAACAAACCAGAAAGGGCATAAAAGCACTTAGAATCTTGAATTTTCCCCTCAAAGGCTCACGATTAGCATAATGGATTAAGTTCCCAGAAACACTGGAAAAATGACACATTTTTAATCTACTAGATTAAATCTGAGAAAAGTATTGGGGTCTTTGTGTCAAGCTATTTCCCCCTCCTCAAATTCTCTTTATCTCTCTCTGCGTAACAAAGTATAGTAATGATAGTAATGAATGAATATGCATAAAGCTAAATAGCTAATTCTAGGTAGCACCCTGAGACATGTGAACGGTTTAGCAAAGATTAATTAAGAGTTTAAGAAGCACGTAATTCTCTTTGTCCTTCCCCTTCAAATTTTATTTTGTCTCTTTTACTTTCATTTGCAATAATCATGGGTTCAACATCCTCAAGAATCTAGATAAGAGAAGTCTTAGGCAACTGTGCCCTGATAGCAGAATTACAAACTTGACAGTTTTCTAGATGTCTGTTGTTTTGTATGTCATCTGCTCAGAGAAGGATAAAAAAGTGCTAGACAGAACTTTTAGTTCACTGAAGGGTGTATCCTTCAAAATGACCCTAGGAGTGATTCTTCACATCTGCCTGCCAGCTATATCTATGTCTTCTTTTTTTCCTTAATATACTTAGAAGACAGAACTCTTGGAATCTTCCATTTTGACAGAGTAAATTTGCTTTCAAGCTTGTCTTTGAACCTATGTAGAATTTTGCATATTTTTACTGAGAAGGTAGCACATACTGATTTGTAATTGGTAAGAACAGCCTCCAGGAGATGAATTACAAAATTACCCAATTTGAGAGAGCTGTGCTTTCTTATCCCAAAATGTCTCCCCTACTTACAGAACAGGAGCTCTGGTAGCATAGTGCCTAAGGCACTTGACTTCTAACCAGAAGGCTGGCGGTTCAAACCCACCAGTCACTCCTCGGAAGGAAGATGGGGCAATCTACTTCCGTAGTGATACTGCCTCGGAAACCCAAGGAGGGGTCGCTAAGAGTCAGGTCTGACTTGAGGGCACATAACAACAACAACAACTTACAGAACACTGTGTCAGAAAACCTGACTGGGGGTTCCATTTCTGTTCTGACTGTTGGGTGTTGAGGAGTTATATGCTTTAATATGGAGAAGGATAGATTACTTTTTTTTTTTTTTTTTAATTTTTATTGTGATTTGGGTGAAAGTTTACAGAGCAAATTCGTTTTCCATACAGCAGTTCATACACATTTTGTTTTATGATACTGACTGACATTCCCCACAGCTATCTTCCTACTTCCTCCCCAAAATTACATCTTCCCTGTGTCTTTCCCTCCCGTGTACACCTGCCCTTCTGAGCTGTCTCCCTGTGAAACACTGCCCTTGTGTTCTCCCATGATTGATTGCTCTAAGGAGTATATCTACCTGATGTAAATGTTTACCCCATATGCCTGTCTCTTGTTTGTCTGGAGGCCACAGGAATGAGTTCAGTTCCAGACCAGAAAGGTATCTAGGCTGTAGTCTCAGGGGTCTTGCCAGGCTCTATCAGACCAGCAAACCTGGTCTTTTTTTTGTGTGTGTGGTTTTGATTTTATACCACATTGTTCTCCCACTCTATCCAGGATCTCCTGCACTGATCTCCCTCTGAGTGGTTGACAGTGGTAACCGGGCACCATCTAGTTCTTCTGGTCTCATGGTAATATAGGCTGAGGATCACATGGTGTACCAGTCCCTTGGAGTAATTGTTTCCATGTGTCTTTGATTTTTCTAATTGCTCTTTGCTCTGGATGAGGAAAGACTCATCGTTATATCTAGATGGCCGCTTGCAAGCTTTTAAGACCCCAGTTGCTGCTCACCAAAGTAGGATGTAGAACAATGTTTTTGTGTAGTATGTTATGCCATTTGAACTTGGTGTCCCCTGTGACCATGTGATCTAATTACTTGTTCCCTCAGGGTAGCTGGTTGTGGCCAAGAAGTCACCACAACCTTGGCCCTTGTCATTTCTGCTATACACCTGGACATTCTATGTTGTTGTTAAGTGCCCTCTAGTTGGACCTGACTCATAGCAACCCCCCCTTGGGTTTATAGCACACACAAATACGCTTGTAGAAACATCATCTGCCAACTCTATACATGGTCATCAGCACATTCCCCCCTGCTTAGACATAACTGATTGTTAAGCCTGTCTACCCCTTTAGAAAGATAGATTGGTGTATACTGCCACAGAAAATCAGCTTTGGACAGAAAGGCATCTTAATTGGGGCTAAAAAAAAGTGGTAGAGGAGCATGAGGTTACTTGGGCAGCCACGTGGGATATTACAGAAAGAAAAAGTGAACAAAAATCTGGAGAAGGGAGAAGACAACAATGCAACTTCCTTTTCTTTTGATAGTTGTAATTATGAAGGATTGACAAAAAAAACTGTAGCATGGACATGTATGTATGATAAAGCTGAAGCCTCATAAACAACAAATTAATAAAGCATATAGTTCTGTTTATGTTTATAGCTAATAAGTTGTTAATTCAAGAAAGGCCTTTATATTTTGATTATGTATCTTAGTCATGTATGAACCTCTTGCCTGAGCCACAGTCCTACTAAGGTGAGCAAGATATAAAATTAAATTTGAACTTAAACTAATTTTTTTCCTGGGTACTAAGGGCTTTAATCAAGGCTCAGAATCTTAATCAAATCTTAAATCAGTTAGTTATAACAGTAGAAGTATTAATAGGATGCTAATATAGGAGCACTGGTAGCATAGTGCCTAAGGCACTTGACTGCTAACCAGAAGGCTGGCGGTTCAAACCCACCAGCCACTCCTCGGAAGGAAGGTTGGGCAATCCTACTTCCGTAGTGATACTGCCTCGGAAACCCAAGGGGGGTCGCTATGAGTCGGGGCCGACTCGACGGCAAATAACAACAACAACAACAATTGTAATATAGAGAGCTTCGGTGGCATAGTGGGTAAGGCGTTTAGCTGCTAACTAGAAGGTTGGCAGTTCAAACCTACCAGCTCCACAGAAGGAAGATGAGACAGTCTACTTCCAGAAAGATTTATAGCCTTGGAAACCCAAAAGGGATCATTGTGAGTTGGAATCAACTCAGTGACAATGTGTTTGGTTGTTTTATGGTTTAACTGCAATATGTTCCTGTTGTTGGAATATTTATGGTTGCTTTTTCTGTTATCAAAGATGATTCAACTAAAAGTGATGGCTAGCTATGAACGTGATAAAAAGATTTGCATGTGATTTGCAGGCCAAGTAAAAAGATTTGTATGTGATCAGCAGGCCAGATCATATATGTATAATGGCAGTTTTTGGGCTGTGGTTCTGTTGGTTATTTGCAGGCTTTGTGCTACTGTTACATAGCTTTGTAAGATCCACTTTAAATACTTTGAGAGTACACCCTACCCTGTTTTTGTATTTATTTGTTCATTCAGCAGGCATTTATGGAGTGCCTCCTGTTGATCTTATTAGATGTTAGAGATAAAACAAAATCCCTGCCTTCAAAGAATCCAGTTTAGTACATTCCTGGTTAACTAGGTTCCCTGCTTGTCAGTGAGTATACAGCATGGCAGGATTTCTCAACCTTAGCCCTATGGACATTTTGGGCCAGTAATTCTTTGTTTCCCTGTTATTCATAAGGTTTTCAGTAGCCAGTTTTTTCAGAAGTGGACCTGGCAATGCCCTTCTTCCCAGTCTGTCTTAGACTGGACGCTCTGCTGAAACCTGTCCACCATGGGTGACCCTGCTAGTATTTGAAATACTGGTGACATAACTTCCAGTATCATAGCAACACGAAAGCCAACAAACTGACAGATGAGTGGTGGAAGGGACCAGTCCCTGGAAAAGTATATCATGCTTGATAAAGTAGATGGTCAGCGAGATGGATTAACACAGTGGCTCTGATGATGGCAACGATTGTGAGGATAGTGCAGAACCGGGCAGTGTTTCTTTCTATTGTACATAGGGTCACTGTATATCAGAACTGAGTTGATGACACCTAGCAACAACAGCAACAATTCTTTGTGGTGTGTGTGTGATGTCCTGAGCATTGTAGGATGTATAGCAACATCCCTGGCCTCTACCCACTACATGCCAGTAAGCAACCCCCCACACTCCCAAGTCGTGACAATTAAAAATTCTCCAAACACTGCAAGATGTTCCCTTGCAGCAAATCCAGCATGGCAACCAGATTTTATCTGTGTTGTTGACGAAGAGCTTTGATAAATTATTTTTGAAGAACTTTGTACAAAGCTAGCAAATGTAATGAAGCAAAGAAAACTCAACCTAGATCACATAGTAGTTGTATCTCCAAGTAACTTCTTAAAGAGAGATACACAACAGTGATACTAAGTATTTTATGTTTCAGCTTGAACCTCTGTCTGAGGTCTTCCCTGAGTTACTATGTGTGGGAGAAAGATAGTTCATTTTCTTAAGGATTTTACTAAAACATCAAACAATACAGTAGTAAGAGAGGGAGAGTCTACTATTTAATAAAAACCAGTCATTGTGTAGAGCTCAACTCATGGCAACTTCATGTTTGTCAGTGTAGAACTGTGCTCCATAAGGTTTTCAGTGGCTGATTATTTTTTAAAAATTTTTATTGTGATTTGGGTGAAAGTTTACAGAGCAAATTTATTTTCCATACAGTTCACACACACTTTTGTCTCATGACATTGACTGCAGTTTACCACAGTACAGCAGCTCTCTTCCTACTTCCTCCCCATAGTCACCTCTTCCATGTTTCCTTCCCTCCCATGCACTCCTGCCCCTCAAGCCATCTACCTGTATGCACAAAGCCCTTCTATTCTCACATAATTGCTCTCTCCAAGAAGTGTATCTATTTGATGTAAATGTTCAGCTCATATGCCTGTCTTTTTTTGGCTGGAAGCCACAGGAGTGGTTTCAATTCCAGATCTGAAAGGGAGCTAATCTCAGGGGTCACATCAGGCTCCATCAGACCAGCAAAGCTGGTCCCTGGGACTGATTATTTCCTAGTGTTTTTGGTTTTCTTCATTCTTCTTTGCTCTGGACGAGGAGAGACCCATTGTTGCATCTGGATGGCTGCTTGCAAGTTTTTAAGATCCCAGTCACTACTCTCCAAAGTAGGATGTGGAACAATGTTTTTTTGAAGTATGTTATGCCTGTTGAGCTTGATGTCCCCTGCGACTCTGGTCCCGAGTCCACAGGTTCAACTATTTGCTCCCTCCAGGTACAATGTCTGATTTTTAAAAAGTAGATTGATTATAGTCAGCTGATCTTTGACAAAGGCCCCAAATCCATTAAGTGGGGAAGAGAATGTTTGTTTAATAAATGGTGCTGGCAAAACTGGAGATCCATTTGCAGAAAAATGAAACAAGATCTGTACCTCACACCACACACAAAAACGAACTCCAGATGGATCAAAGACTTAAATGTGAAACCTAGAACTATACAGTTTCTCAAGGAAAATTTAGGCTCAAACTTAAGGGCCCTAATATTTGGTATAAATAGACTACCAAGCATAATTCAAAATGCACCAACAGCAGAAGAGAAGCCAGATGATTGGGACCTTCTAAAAATTAAATGTTTATGTGCTTCCAAAGACTTCTCCAAAAGAGTCAAAAGAGAACCTACAGATTGGGAAAAAATATTTGGTAATAACATATCTGACAAGGGACTTATCTCTAGAATTTATAGAACACTCCAACACCTCAATAACAAAAAGACAAACAATCCAATTAAAAAATGGGCAGAAGACATGAACAGACACTTCACCAAGGAGGATACTCAAGCGGCCAACAAACATATGAAGAAATGCTCACGATCATTAGCTATTAGAGAGATGCAAATCAAAACAACAATGAGATACCATCTTGCTCCAGCACTAGTAGCAAAGTTCAACAAGACAGAAAATAACAAATGCTGGCGAGGTTGTGGAGAGATTGGGACTCTCATACACTGCTGGTGGGACTGTAAAATGGTACAACCATTGTGGAAAGCAGTATGGCGATTCCTTCAAAAGTTGGAGATACAAATACCATTTGACCCAGCCATCCCATTACTAGGTATATACCCTAAAGAAGTGAGAGCCATAACAAGAACAGATATATGCACGCCGATGTTCATCGCAGCACTATTTACAATAGCCAAAACTTGGAAACAACCTAGATGTCCAACAACTGAGGAATGGATAACCAAACTTTGGTACATTCACACAATGGAATACTATGCAACGCTAAAGAATAATGTAGAATCTGCAGAACACCGCATAACGTGGATGAACTTGGAGGACATTATGCTGAGCGAAATAAGTCAGTCACAAAAGGACAAATATTGTATTAGTCCGTTATTGTGAAAGTTAAGGAAAGGTTTATATATTGGAGGACATTTTCTTTGTTGGTTACCAGGGGTGGGAGGGAAGGGGAGGGAATGCTGTTAGATAGATAGAGATAAATATTGATTTGGGTGAAGAGAAGGGCAATGTACCAAATGTGAGTGACCAATATGGCAGCACTGAGGATGAGAAAGACAGAGAGAGTTACATGGGCAGTACAAACAACAAATATGAACCCCTTTGTAAATACAATACTGAGTTGTTAATGAAAGCAAATATGGGTATAGGGACGGATAGATGGGTGAACAAGCTAAACAATTATGTATGTCTAAATGGAGAGTGTATCCAAGATCATATACAGGGTTGGCAGAAAATGGGCCTCTCGAAGAGTATGAAGGGATGGACACTGGGAGGAGGTAACTGTGGGGAGGAAGTGGGAGGGGAGCTGCTGCATTGTAAATTTTGGTCAATGACATGAGACAAAGTATATGTGAACTGCTGTATGAAAAGTGAATTTACTCTGTAAATCTTCACCCAAATCCTAATAAAAAAAAAAAAAAAAAAAAGAAAAAAAAAAAAAAAAAAAAAAAAGAAAAAAAAAAAAAAAAAAAAAGTAGATTGATTGCCAGGCCTTTCTTCTTAAGTGCCTTTGGGTAGATTCCAGCCTCCAACTTTTTTTTAACAGCCAGTGTATTAACCATTTACATCACCCTGGAACTCCCTACTATTACTAAAAACATTCTTTTCTGAGCTCTTTGTACTAACATTCCCCTTTCCTTCTTAAGAATGAAAGTATTTCATTTTCTCCAACAAATAGCCAGGACAACTGGCACATTTTAAAAATGGTTTCCTTTGTCCTTTAGGTATATGAATTTGTATTTTGTTACTTTTCTAATAGAACACTCTCTTACTTAAGCTTCTACTTCATATTATTGCTTTCCCATATTAAAACAATGTGCAAAGAAACACTGTAAAACAATTTATTTTAATAGCCTTTCAAGCTTATCTTTTAGTAATGCCTTGCTTTTGACAGTAGAGCGACCACTTTCCTATTAGAAAGAGCACTGCTCAAGAAATCCTAAAACCGGAGTTTTCAATTCACCTGTGGTACTAGCTAGCATTAAATATCCATTTATCCTCTCTCAGCCTTAATTTCTTTACTTACCCTGTTTTCCTTGATAAGTATCCCTAAATTCCTGAAATCCATACACTACTCAAACAGCTTGCTTTGTGTATCCTTACTCTTACAGAATATCCACATTTCCATTTCTTGTGCCTGTCAAGAGTTTTGATTCATTATGGATAATCTGTCATCAGAAGAAATACAGCTGAGGGCTCACCAGGTTACCGATGAGGTAAATGTTTTATTTGGAATAAGTAAGCAATTCTATGTTAGTTTCCATAGTGGGGTGATGAGAGGACCTTTTAGAAGATAATTTTGGCTTTTTCCTCCTACTTTATATCTAAGAATGCATTTGTACCATAGTCATTACTCGCTTTTTTTTTTTTTTTAATTCACCGAAACTGAATAAGTGAAAACAATCTATATGATTTTGTAGATGGTCATTACTTATCAGTTACTTGGAATTTTGAACTCTTAATATAGCAGAATTTTCTAATATCTGTATAGTATACCTAGATTTTTATTTTCCTTAAATTTTGTATGTATCCCATTCATAACACCTTCTAAATTTTCTGTTGGTAGGAAGATCTAAAGGTCACCTGGTAGAAAGAAAGAAACTATAGTTATAGTGTATTAGTTATAGTTAACTATAGTTATAGTATTTCAATTTTAATACATTTTATAAATTGAGATTAAATTCATGTAGCATGCAGTTAATTAACCATTTTAAAGTGTATAGTGCACTGGTATTTAATTTACTCACAATGTTGTACAACCACCAGCTCTTTCTAGTTTCAAAACCTTTTCATTACTTTATGAAAATACCCCGTACCCATTAAGTAATAACTCCTCATTTTGTACCCCCCCAGTCTCCTGATAACCTCTAATGTGCTCTGTTGCTATAGATGTGTTGCTGTAGGAATCATGCCATATGTGTATAACCTTTTATGTGTGACTTATTTCACTAAATATAATGTTCTTGAGGAGATGTACCCCACATTACTACTTTGTTATACTTTCTTTTTATGGCTGAATAGTATTCCATTGTATGTGTATACTTCATTTGTTTATCCATTTATCTACTGATGGATCTTTGTTTTATCTTAAAGGGAAGGGTGGGTTATTAGTTTTTAAAGAGAGGGGTAGGTTTCAAGTTTTTAAAAATGGAGTAGAATCGTAAATATGACCTGTGATCAGATTTTTGTTAAAAGACTCTCTCTCTCTCTCATTTCTTTTTCCTAGTCTCTGGAAAGCACACGGAGAATCCTAGGTTTAGCCATTGAGGTAAGACGTGTTTAATCATTGAGTTAAGTATAGAAACTGGATAGGGGAGAGATCCTGATAGCACTAGTTAGAATTGATGTTAAGAATCAGGAAGGAGGGTATTATATCATACGCTTTATGATTTGTTATCAGCAATTGCTATAATTGTCAAGTCAGGTATTAACGGCCCTTTTCTGTTTTTCCCTTCACAGTATGGAATATGACAGGGAACATCAGTTCACCATTTATGACTTAATTATTTCAGGGGAGTTAAAGTGTTAAAATGTGTTGTTTTAGGAATACTAGCTGTTTGTAGCTGTAATTCACTAAGAACTTGGATTTCTAAATGATTCTTGCTGTTTATCAGTCTTTGTATGTTTTATTTTGTTGTTCTATTGGCTTTTTTCCCTTCTTTTAGTCTCAGGATGCAGGAATCAAGACCATCACTATGCTGGATGAACAAGGGGGTGAGTTGAAGTCACTGGCAGAAACTCTTGATTTAACTTATGCAAAATACTCTATCACATTAACCACACAGAAAGTTCAGCCTTTGGGAATGTCTTCTATTTGCAAGACCAAACAGAAATATGTTTCTTTTCTTCTGATTTGAATTATATCATGTTCATAGCCTGTTTAGAGGGGTCAACAATGCCCATTTGTATGCCAAGTATGTGTTAGGCCAGCAGGGTACTGATTGTCTTATTGTGTGCATTTGGCTATATGCACATTAAACCAAACCAAACCAAATCAAACCCTCTGCTATCGAGTGGATTCTGACTCATGGTGACCCTCATTGGTTTTCCAAAGCAGTAAATCTCTATGAAAGTAGATTGCTCTTTTTTCCTTCTGTGGAGTGGCTGATGGGTTTGAACAGTCACCCTTCTCGTTAGACACCAGAGCTCCTTGAATACGCACATTAGACATTTGGATATTCTTATATTGGCCTCAAAGATCAGTTAAGCCCTAACACAAGTCTGGATTCTAGTGAGCTTGGAAACATCCAATTTGAATTTGCCATGAGTAATTTGGTCTAGTTTCTGTTAGTCTTGTGACAGTTCTCAGGTTTTGAGGCTATTTAATGATCATTGATATTGGGGACCTAGTCTGGTTAAGTGTACTTAACTCAGTTCTAAGAATAATCTCTCAACAAATCCTTCCATACTCCTGGTGTACAAATTTCTTAAGAACAAATCTTGCCACAATAAAAGAGGCTTGGTACTGTCAGAATAGTATGTCAAAGATTATTTACATGTTAAATAGCTTGCAGTTATCTTCTGGCTCTGATATATTCACTGCGATGAATCATTGGTTGATTTGAGGTTGAACTTTGCTGATCCATAATAGTATTTTAGATTGGTGTTATGAATGTAACACAAAATGTAACTTTTACAACTTACTCATAGAACAACTAAACCGTATAGAAGAAGGCATGGACCAAATAAATAAAGATATGAGAGAGGCAGAGAAGACTTTAACAGAGCTCAACAAGTGCTGTGGCCTTTGTGTCTGTCCATGTAATAGGTAAGTTGATAAATCAAGACCTTTTAAAATTATTTTTTAAATTAACTTCTTCTTTCTCTCTCACCATAGAAGCTCAGAAGTGTGACTTTGTTAAATACAGCTAAGATACTTCTCCTTTAGGGCAGATTGAGCTTTTCAAGTGTAAATGGACATGTTTGGTGAAAACTGGCTTACATTTGGGTAGCGTAGTGCCTAAGGCACTTGACTGCTAACCAGAAGGGTGGCGGTTCAAACCCACCAGCCACTCCTTGGAAGGAAGGTTGGGGAATCTACTTCCGTAGTGATCCTGTCTCCGAAATCCAAGGAAGGGTCACAGTGAGTCAGGTCCAACTCGATGGCACATAACAACAACAATACTTGGATTAAGTGCCCATTTCATTTTTTTATAAATACATGAAAAGGTTAGGAAATATAGTTCTGCATAATATAGAGCAGAATGGAATTCAGTGTCTTTTCCTTTCAAATGAAAAATAATAACAAAATAGATATTCTGTGCTAGGCACTTGAGGGATAGCCAAGGAGTAAAAGGATTTGGACCTTGTCTTAAAAATCTTACCAGGTGGTTGGATATATGAGAAAGAATAGCAAAAAATAAAAGATTATATGTAATCTAGTGTTAGATCATGTGATAAAGACTAAATCTAGGGGCACAGATGGAGAACATCCTATAGAAGAGATAAGGTTTGAATTGAGCTTTGAGGGATTAAAAGGATTTGTATAAATATGGAGGAACAGAGAGAGAGAAGAACCAGCATAAACAAAGATTAAGGAGGAGTTTGACATAGCTGAATGATTCAGATAGATGAGAAATGGAAAATAAGATATAGGTAGGTGATAGATGACCTTGAATGCCAGTCTAAGGAGTTGATGGAGTGGAGTGGAGTTTAAAATGCACACCAAGAGAATGGTTAAGAACCTCGTGTAATCTAGGCCTATGAGGCAGGATATTGTTAGATTAGAGGAAAGAGTAAGTCAAAGAAAATAAATTTTAAATCAAATGACTGTATATCAAATTCAAAGAAAGAAGACTCAAAAAAGACTGAAGATTTGGAGTCTCTTAGTAAACTAGGAGATGAAGAATATCACAGTGACAAAAATGGTAAGCTTGAAAAAGAAGAGGGAAAGGCTTTGGAGAGCGGGGGTAGACAGTGGTTCACGAAGGTTGCTTTAAATACAGTGCATGATGTAGTAGAGTCTTTAAGCTATTGGTATATAGTGTGACGTTATGCTTAACACAAGGAATTCATTTTTGTGGTGGCTCCACTGTGAATATTTAAGTTCTCCATGATGTTGACAATATTGAATGTATTCAAATCAAGATGAAGTTTAGACTGAGGCAGTTAACGATTATCTTCTCTTCTGTTAGAAAGAACTTACCTATTTTAAAAAGTAACTAACAAGATAACTGCTCTGAACTTTAATCTTAGTTGAAACAGTAATGTCTGGAGATTGAATGACTATCCTTAGTGCTGCAAAGTCATTTTTAAAGAGCTTTCTAATCATTAGTACTTCCAGTTGTCTCAGCTGGTCTGATAGATTAACCAAGAATGGCATGCAAAAATTTATAGACTCTCAGCACTTTTACTGCTCACAGGAGGTAGGATAGAGTACCTTTTGGTATATTGTCATACTTTCAGGTAAATTTTTTCATGTGACAGCATTTTCTGTGCCATTTTAACTAGAGAAAATACATTTAAGTTGCTTGTTGGTCAACTTTAGTGTTTATTTTGGGGCATGAGAAATTAAGATTTGACAGTGTTCTTCCTAGTTTTGTCCATTTTTCTAAGATAAGCTTGACCTATTAATATCTAAATTTACTGTCTGAAAGTCTGTATTTTAATAATAAGACTTGTAAATCAGGGTTTAGCAGATTACTTTAACCAAATAAGTTGTAAATAGTAAATAATTTGATTAAAACTCTTAGCTACATTTGAAAACTTACTTGATGTGCCTTTCTTCTGTGTTTCATGTTCCCTCTTGGAAAAGCACAGAGAAGAGAAAGTCTAGAAGAATGAGGAGGAGGAAGTCCTCTTTAAACCTAAAGCTGGATCACCTCTCAGTTAGGGGTTGATAAGCAGGAAGAACATTGAATCCTGAGGTGGTCTGATATAGAAAGTGGTCAGTGGAGCTACAGAAAGATTCATTTTTTCCCCTTTTATGTATTCCAGCCAATCATAGGCAAGATTTTCTTGGAAGATGGTTGGAGAAGAGAGTGTAATCCTAAAGCAGTCTTTAGCCTCTCACCTCAGTAGGTCAGGAGAAGGCATCCTTAACAGATGGAATGAGGGAGATTGCTAAAACAAACAGTTATTCCTAGAAGAGGATAGAGTGCTCTCTTGTCCTCAGCTCTCCCTCCTGTCATTCTTGCCAGTATGTTGCTCATTTTAATCTTATTTGCTAATCTCTTGTTCAGTTAGGCTGATCATGTAAGTCATGAGCTTCTCCAAGGCAGACACAGAGCCTTTGTATATAGCTAGTACTACTAATTGTAGTAAAAACAACCCAGGTTCACAGTCTCTTACCGGTAATTTAGAAATCTAAACAATTCTGAAAGCCAAAGTTTTGTTTCGTTTTTTTTTTTCTTTCCTTCCAATATTTGGTACCAGCTAAAGTGGCAAGGAGGCGGCATTTTCTGACTTCCTCTAACTACACAAGAGGAAGACAGAATCACTATTAGCATCCCAAGGCTTGCTCTTATGAGGCCAGACATGCTGCCATCCTCCAGCCCTCTTAACCAACTTTGACATCAACCGTCCCTCTTGCGACACCCGCTGCTTCTCTGCTGGGTTCTCTAATTCACTGCAGTGGCCAAACAGAACTCACAGATTATAGGGTTTATTAGGGAAGCAGCAGGCTACAATTCAAATTCAGGAATATGCTCAGGATACAGTTCTTTGGTCAGGACAGTCTCTCTTCTGCTGTGCCCTTACACGCACCTCTGTGGCCCTTGGCCTCTTGGCCTGGCCTCTACCTCTGTGGGCCAGGTAAGCCTGCTGCTCTGTCTTGTGACTCTTGGCTTCACTGCCTCCTTCTCTCAGTTGTGTATCTCTCTTAGCTGTGCATCTCTCTTTCAGCAGCATGTCTCTCTCAGCTGGCAGTCAGATATTTTTTTCTGCCTCTAGGAGGGCTCATTTTAAGTCTGTCAGTGGCAAAACTAACCAATCCCAACATCAGAATTCCACACACCTGAGAGAGCACAAACTTCCTGGAAGATTACTTTGAGTTGCTCATAGCAAATGGGAGTTACAAAGACTATGGCTGGAAAAGCCATACCATGTAATTTACTACACCACAGTGCCATTAATTCATTAAACTGTGAAATGTGACCTGAATGGAAACTATTTATAGTCTCTGTTTTTCAGTGTAAATATTAATTTGTTTCACTGCAGAAATGTTAATGTATTTGATTATGTGGTGCTGCTCAAAATGTCTGGCATCCCAGAATTTGGGATGAGGGTTATGGGCCTATATAATAATCTAAACTCTTTCCTGTCTAAGGACTTTACATATAATGTTAATATGAGATAGATTTTCTTATTATTACCATTTTGCATATGGTAAAACAGAGGGAGAAGAGGCTACATTAGTAAGTGGGAGAGCTGGAATTCAAAACCAGGCAGACTCAGAGCAGTAAGTCAAGAAAAAGAAATAAACATTATCTAGATCGTAAAGGAAGAAATAAAATCATCTCTGTTTGCAGATGATATGATCCCATATATAGAAAGTCCCAAAAAATCCACAAGAAAACTTAGAGTTAGTTGAGGAATTTAACAAAGTTACAGGGTACAAGGTCAACAAATGAAAATCAGTTGAATTTCTGTACACCAGCAATGAGAAATCTGACAGGGAACTAAGGGAAACAATTCAATTTACAACAGTATCTAAGAGAATAAAAATACCTAGGAATAAATCTAACAAATGATGTGAAGGATTTATACAATTAAATTTATAAAACACTGATTAAAGAGATTAAAGAAGATTTAAATAAATGGAAAAATGTTCATGTTCATGGATTGAAAGATTTAATATTATTACGATGTCAGTACTACCCTAAGAGATCTGTAGATTCAGTGTAGTCCTGATCAAAATCCAACAGCCTTCTTTACAAAAATGGAAAAACCAGTCTTCAGCTTTATATGGAATGGTTAAGAGGCCAGAAGAAGCCCCAAATAACTAAAGCAATGTTGAAAGAGAGGAATAAAATAGGACTCACACTTACTGATTTTAAAACATACTCTATAGCTGCAGTAATCAAACCGGCCAGGTACTGGTATGAAATTGACACACCCCAATGGAATGGAATTGAGGGTCCAGAAATAAACGCACACATTTATGGTCAATTGACTATTGACAAGGGTGCTAAGTCCGTTTGATGGGGAAAGAAGAGTGTCTTCAACAGTGGTGCTGCAAATTGGAGTCCCATGTGCAGAAAAGTGAAATAAGATCTATACCTCACATAATACACAAAAACAAATTTCAAATAGATTAAAGACTTTAATGTGTAAGCTAGAACCATAGAATTCTTTGAAGAAAAACAGGAGCAACACTGTCAGGCCTAGCTTTTAACAATGGATTGTTTAACATAACAAGCACAAATAGCAAAAGACAAAATAAACAGATAGGACTTCATTAAAGAAAAAAAAAATTTAACAAAAAAGTGAAAAGACAAGCCACTGATTGGAAGAATACCTTCAAAAACCATATATCCAACAATGTAATACCCAAAATATGTATAAAACTTTGACAACTTAATGACAAAAGAACAAGAAGAAGACAAACGGGCAAAGAACTTGAATAGACATTCCACCAAAGAAGACATTCAGATACCCACCAAACACGTGAAAAAATGCTCAGCATCATTAAGCATCAGAGAGATGCAAATAAAAATCATGATGAGATACCATTTCACTCCCACAAGGATGGCTAAGGTACAAAAACCTGAAAACAACAAATATTGATGAGGATGTGGGGAAACTGGAATCTACTTATTGCTGGTGGGAATGCAAAGTGGTACAGCCATTGTGGAAAAAACTAAAAGTACAACTGCCATATGATCCAGCAATTCCACGCCTAGGTATGTACCCAAAAGACTTGAAAGCAGAGACTCGGAGACTTGTACACCAATATTTCTTGCAGCACTATTGACAATGGGGAGCTCTGGTAGAATAGTGCCTAAGGCACTTGACTGCTAACCAGAAGGCTGGCAATTCAAACCCACGAGCCACTGCTTGGAAGGAAGGTTGGGCAATCTACTTCCATAATGATACTGCCTCGGAAACCCAAGGAGGGGTCACTATGAGTCGGGTCCGACTTGACAGCACATAACAACAACAACGTTGACAATAGCCAAAAAGATATAAACAACCTAAATTCCCAGCAGATGAATGAATAAATAAAATGTGGCACGTACATACAATGGAATACTACTCGGCCAGTAGGAGAAATAAAGTTTGATACATGCTGTGATAAGGATGCTGGAAGACATTATGCTGAGTGAAATGAGTCAATCACAAAAGGACAAACATTGATGACTCACATATAAAAAGATACGAGAAAGTAGAAGTATAGAGATTGTGCTTCTTTTCTACCTCCTAGTTCATTGTGTAATGTCTGGGGTCTTAAAAGCTTGTAAGAGGGCATCCAAAGCACAATAATTGGTCTCTATTCACCTGGAGCAACAGAGGAAGAAAGAGAGTCAGGAATAGGAGGAGGATATGGAATGTGTGGCCAGTTGCGTCCATGAACAATAATTATCTCGTTTGTCATAAGACCAAAAGAACTGGATGGTGCCCAGTTATCATTACTTAACATTTTGATCAAAGATTCTGTAGGAGAATCCTGATCAAAAGGAGGAAAATGCAGAACAGAATGTCAAATTGTAATGGACTCCAGATCTTCTGGCATCATGAAGGTTGGATGAACCCCTGAAACAGTTGCCCTGAGAGAATCTTTAAACCTTACACCAAAAATACCCTCTGAAGTCTTAAAACCAAGTAATAGTTTAGCTGAACTAGTGAAAAAAAAAAAAAATCTGTCTTGAGCATATTTCTCTTTTAAGAATTATCTATATGGGATCAAATTGACAACAGCCATTATAAAGATTAGATAGTACGTTAGGGGGCAATGAATTTATGTTAATGGGGGACGAACAACTCAGAAAAGAAAGGTAAGAATGGTTTCACAACTTGAAGAATATAATCAGTGTCACTGAATGGTACATGTAGAACCTGTTGAATTTGTGTATGTTTTTCTGTATATATTCTCAACAAGAAGAAAATAAAACTATGCCCCTCCCTGAAATAACTAAAAACGGGCAGACTACCTCCAGGCCCTTGCTTCTAACTATATATGCTATGTTGCTTGACTTTGGCAAGGAAACAATGAACCTGTTGTTAAATTTGTTGCTGTATAAGAAATGTTTTCAATAGATTTGTATTTTGAACTTTCTTTTGTTCATTAGGGTAGTTAATTGAAGCCAGGTCAGCAGATCTTTTTATTTTTTTTAATGAGACATGGAAATAGCTTTACTTAACAGAACTCTGTATTAGAAGGGAATTTTAACTGTAGCAAATTGTTTCTATAAGACTACTAAAATTTACTGACAGATTACCAGGATTAAACTTTTAAATTGTGAAGAAATGTAATTTTGTTAGGTTGCTGTAATTTGAATTCTCAAAGCAAAATAGATCCTTGTTTTTGACAATGACACTAATAAGCTGTAACTTTAATTGACAAGTGTTTTAAAAAATGAGACTTAAAATGAGAAGTCTCAGAATAAGTAATAAACTGCCTGATGCCCCAGTTTAACCATTTTTAGACATACATTCTTCTTTATTAACTTGTCTTTCTGAAGTCTGTGCTTATTATATCTACTGTAATTTGAGGAAAAATTGATGTTTCTGTAACACTTCCTAGGAAAGTTCAAAACTGATATTACAGGTTTTCTAGAATTCCAATATTTAATGATACCAAAGTATGAAAATTTAGCTCTTGGTGATTAAAATAAATTTTGAATTAAATTTCAGTCAACATCTGAGTTCCTTCTCCATTCTACTAAAAAGGTGAATACCATATATCTTTGGGCTCATCTGTTTTATTTATCATTACTCTATTTTTTGTGCCTTTCATGGTACCTGATACTTAGATACTCAACAAATACTTTTTGAATGAATAGCCTTGAGAAATTTGTTGACTTAATGGGAGAGTTAGACATGTAAACAGATTTTTTAAAATTACAGTGTAAATAAATTACATAATAGAAGTAATTAAGAAAAATCTGTAATCTGAAAGAAAGAATGACTGGCTAGGAAGTAAGGAAATTGCACCACTTCTCCATTAATGTTTACTTTATCTTCTCATTTGCATTCATAATTATAGGAAAGAGTGTCATAACCCAAATGTTCTTTGGAAAAATGAAATGGACTCTGGCTTAAATATTTCTTTTTCTTGTGTTTTTCTTTTTATCTAGATTCTCAGATGTTGGTTGTTTCTATGAAACCAGGCAGGAATTTAAATGCATTTGTTTTTAAAACTTTAAACTGCTTTTGTTCTATTTTGTTGGCATTTACTATTTTCTGCATTTCATTCTCTCACCTAATTTCTTCCTTTCTAATCTGCTTACTAAAAATGAAGACTTAACATCAGAAGCTGGGCTCGGTAACTGATCAAAGGGAACTTTAAGATGCTGTCTTGTGGCGCAGTTTGGGCTGTTAACCTACCATCAAAAGGTGATGCTTCAGATGGTTTCTCTGTGCATGTGCATGGATTTTGTGAATTGTGGAGATTATCTTAACATCTGTGCTGTGGTGTGTAATGTAAAGTGAATTTATTCTTGATGGCTATTTTTTGCCAAAAGATGGATTTGACGAAAGGATCTTAACTTACAATGTTGACTAATGGCTCTGATAACTAAGCTTTTGCTAAATAATAAATAACATTTAAGATTATCAAAATAACAACTCTTCTGGTTTCCTAAGAAGTTTTATATAGAGTGTTACTGCAGTCTAATTCTGATCAAAAGTAAGGGAATTCAGGACAAATGAATCTCTTTCTTCAATGGATCCACTTTGATTTCAGCAACCTGTTTTATGTTTTTTCTGTTAAGTTTCCCTACTCCCTTCTGGTTCCAGAGTCAGGATTTCCTCTGATAAAGTGTCATTTCTAATGATCTGGAGTGCCCATGAGTTAGTCTACTACCAAATATAGGAATTAATTGCCAGTCTAGTCATCTTAAATCCTATTTAGAGCAAGGCAGGAGACCATTTTAAAAGTTGCCATATCTAATAATTTATTTTGTAAAATAAAATCTTCCTTCTTTACATGTGCTACAATCAGTTCTATAATTCCTATTATGTCATGTGTTAGCTTATTTTGATTTCATACTGAATTAATATGGAGCTACCTGATCTTAATTTTTGGTAATATGTATACCTACAGACAGAACTGTTAACTGAGAATCACTTTGAGGTTGAAGCCAGTGAATCAAAATATTTCTACAGTGCTTTTTTTTTTTTTAATTGTGATTTGGGTGAAAGTTTACAGAGCAAATTCACTTTCCATACAGCACTTCACATACACTTGTCTCATGACATTGACTACAATTTAGCACAATGCAGCAGCTTCCCTCCCACTTTCTCCCTGTTACCTCTTCCCTGTGTCCTTCGTTCCATGCACTCCTGCCCCCTGACCTGTCTCCCTGTGCATACACCGCCCTTTTATTCTCCCATGATTGTTCTCTCCAAGGAGCGTATTTACCTAGTTATACAGTGCTTTACAAAGCAATTTTACATCTGTTAGTAACAAACTTCACAGCCCTGTGAAGCATATGTACTGTTACTGTCATTTTAGCCTTTACATCTAAGAAAAGGGATACTCTGAAGTTTGCTTAAGATTCTACAGCTACCGAATGATAGTTCTAGTATTAGGTTCAGGTCATTTTATTCTAAATCTTGCAGCTTTTTAAAATTCCAGTGTGTCCCTTTGCTTCCTCCGGATTAATTCCTGTGCCTTTTAACAGGTCCCAACCTGTAGAAATAGTAAGACTACCAAATAGCCTAAAATAGCCTGGAATTGAATGTACTCCTATGACTTCCAGCAAAAAAATAGATAGACATAAGGTGAATATTTACACCAGGTAGGTACACTCCTTAGAACAGTCTATCATGGGAGAAGAGAAGGACAGTATTTGCACAGGGAGATAGCTCAGAGGGCAGGAATGCCTAGGAAAGAAGGACACAGGGAAAAGGTAACCACAGGAAGGAAGTGGGAAGAGTGCTATTACATTATGGGGATTATGGTCAATGTCATGAAACAAAATGTATATGATCTATTATATGGAAAATGAATTTGCTCTGTAAACTTTCACCCAAATCACAAACACACACAAAAATAACTGAAAATATTCCTTCTACAGGATGCTGGAAATCCCTTAGGACAGTGTTTCTCTCCCTTGGTGGGTCGCTACTGCACCTATGAAATTCATATAAAACAGCAAAAGATTCCCAGGCTCCACTTCATACATACTCTGAAGCAGAATTTTCACAGTATAACCTGTGCAACTCTTATGTTCAGAAACACTGAGGTTGCTTTGGTGCTCAGTCAGGTTTCAGAAATACTACCTTTAGAGCATGTATGATCCTTTGAAAGGAAGATAAATTAGATTAAAACCATTATTACTACCTTTTTTTTTTTTTTTTAAAACATTTTTACTTTACGTGTTTAAGTGGGCAGCTACCTGACAATGTCTTGAATATAGGTAACTATCAAGGGTGTGGGGAAGATCCTGGAGTTACCCCTTGAGTCATCCCTGGAATTTTCAGTGAGGGAAGCATCAGGTCTTGAGCAACTATAAGGCATTGCCTGGAGTGGAGGTGCTAAAAAGCGACATGGAGCTATCTCGAGGTTGAAGATTATGTAAAATTAAATTAACAGCATTAAAAAAAATCACGTCTTCATAAACCTGCAGAACACATCAGAACTGCATGGGGGAAAAGAATAGTGCAGTTTGTCATGACCAATTTGAAGGTAAACATGACTAACCCGGTACAAAGCTGTAAAAAAAAAAAATCCAGAGTCTGCTTTTTGTGCTTTTTTCTCTTTGATGTTAGAAGAACGTCATCAAAGATCCAGTCCTCTTACAGAGAAGAGGGTTTGGTCACCAGTCCTGGATTCTTTGTCTATATACTATGCTTTAACTGAAACTCATTTACGTTATGTTAATTCATTTGCACTTTTTGCCACTTATGTCTCATTGTGGAAAGAAGAATTCTTAAACGTTTAGGGAATTTCAACTCTTACCTCTTAAGGTTATAACAGAAGGAGGTTGGTAGACCAGAACCCACAAATCCTGTTCTCTTTCTCAAGGAATGTAGTGTCTTATTATTTTGTGACACTAATTCCCATCTATACCTCTCCTACATTTTCCCCAATCTGACATCCTGAAAACAGTTTTGTCCCATTACTTCTATTAATAATTGTAGTTATTAAGTTTCTGACAAACAAATACATTGTTTATTTTATGTACTGTTAACTCTGTTTTAGAATTTCCCCTGGACCTGTCTTAACATTAACAGAGTCCTTATCACCAAACTGATAGATAATTATCGTATGGAAATATGCATTTTAATATGTACATATATATGTATATATATTCCACATTTTTCTAGGAAGGATTTAACATAATAATTAGTTACTAAAGCAATTATCATAAATAGGAAATACAATGGTAAGAACTGCAAGTGGAACCAAGAAAGGCATAATGAGAGCTAAGTAGCTCTTCAGTGTTCCTAGATTTGTTGGCCTTTTAACTGCCTGCCTCTTAAAAAAAATAGAAGTTACACTTGTCCTATAACATGATTAAGATCTAATTCTAACTTGGTCAAAAATGAATCTTGAGAGGTTCATTAAATAGGAAGTTGCCACTGTTCTCACATAACCTGTCCTCTGCCTTTTGAAACTTCATCATTAACAGACAGCTTACAATAAGTAGGAGGTCAACATTATAGCCATATACAACTTCATTTTGTTTATAGAAAAGTACAAACTAATACTATATGAAGGAAGCCTAACTAACTATACCTAGCCAAATATTAATAAAGGTTTTCTGTCACTTTTTTTGTACTAGCCATTTAAAAGTCACTTTCCTGGGCTCTTTTTCTTACATTTGTACTAGTTTGGGTAGTAAATTTCATGGTAAAATTTGGGCTTTGGCCGATTGAAGCGTATGCTTTATTTTTAAAAAGTTTAGATTTAGTAGGTTTGTTTTCTTTTTTCAAGTGGAGAAGAGAAGTAAACTCTTAAATGAAAAAAGCCCTAAACCAAATTTGAGAGCAGTATAGCTGGTAGTGTAGTGCCTAAGGCACTTGATTGCTAACCAGAAGGCTGGCTGTTCAAGCCCACCAGCCACTCCTTGGAAGGAAGGTTGGGCAATCTACTTCCGGGGTGATAACGCCTTGGAAACCCAAGGAGGGGTCGTTGTGAGACGGTTCGATTTGAAGGTGCTTAACAACAACAACATAGCCAAGGCAGTTATTCATCAGCTGACTAGAAATTAGAAATATTCATGTCTCTCTCTCATGATGCCTGTTTGTTTTAAGGAACCCTTAGTTAAAATATAAGGAGCTCTGGTGGCACAGTGGTTAAGGCATTTAGCTGCTAACCAAAAGGTTGATGATTTGAACCCACCAGCTACTCTGCAGGAGAAAGTTCTGCTTCTGTAAAGTTTTGTAACCTTGGAAACCCATAGTTCTACTCTGTACTGTAGGGCCGCTGTGAGTCAGGGTTGACTTGGTGGCAGTGGGCTTTGTTTTGTTTTTTGTTAAAATGTAATGTAAAATTTTAACTTAGAAAATTGGTTAACTGGAACTATTCTGGTTCAGGGAATTCTGGTGGCATAGTGCCTAAGACATGTGACTGCTAACTGGAAGGCTGGTAGTTCAAACTTGCCAGCCACTCCTTGAAAAGAAAACTGGGCAATCTACTTCCATAGAGATACTGCTTCAGAAACCCAAGGAGGGGTTGCTATAAGTCGCAATTGACTCGACAGTAGTGAGTTTGGTTTTTGGTTTATTCTGCTTCAAGTGAGAGTGGGTAGCTGGAGTCTAAGTATTACCCATTCATGCTTTTTATTCTTCCATCCCTCATCAACCTCTGTGATAATTCCAATGAACCTCTTAAGGCATCCTGGAATATCTTCCCTAGGGGACTTTTTCCTAGTGTCTGTCTCTTTCTGGAGGGTGCCAGAGGCTAAGGAAACCTGATATAATCAAATAATTACATTTTGCTACTTTGTTAACAGGGTAGGGAAAATTGGGTAAAAGAGTTATCTGAACCTTTAAAAATTTTTTTTTTTACTATCAGTGGGTTTTATAGTTCATTTTTTTCCTATCCCATATTTCATGGAGAATAGTATAGGTAATTTACCATATATTTATGCAAATAACACATGCATTATACAGTTTGTTACAAACTGCATCCCCTTCATATTGGCTTCCTATGAATGCTGTGTGTTACAAGTGTGTTTGCATTATTTCCATGGACGCTTTATATGTGGGAAAATGCAGTAGATCTATCCATATGCATCTTTTCTGCTAAGAGTTCTAGGGCCATCTTCAGATAACAAGCACTAATAATTACAACTCTTCTGCTTTTTGGTATTTCTTTATACTCCTGATTCATATATAGGACGAAGAACTTTGAGTCTGGTAAGGCCTATAAGGCAACATGGGGAGATGGTGGAGACAACTCGCCTAACAACATAGTATCTAAGCAGCCAGGCCGTGTGACAAATGGCCAGTCTCAACAAGCAGCCGCAGGAGCAGCCAGTGGTGGATACATTAAACGGTAGGCCAGCTGTTCTGATATTTTCACCTGCTTTCCTAAATTAATGATTCACTCGGAAGATTGGATATAGAAGCTCTGGTAGCATAGTGCCTAAGGCACTTGACTACTGACCAGAAGGCTAGTGATTCAAACCCACCAGCCACTCCTTGGAAGGAAGATGGGGCAATCTACTTCCGTAGTGATACTGCCTCAGAAACCCAAGGAGGGGTCGCTATGAGTGGGGTCCAACTTGACAGCACATAACAACAATAACAACATACATGAACTATAACTCATCAATTAGAAATAGCATTTTATTCCATTAAAAAAAAGTACATTTTAAAGTTTGCCTTTTGAGAGAGTATATTTACAGTGGTTATTGTTGCTCTTAGATGATAGGATTAATTTTCTTCCTGTTTTTTAGTACTTTCCAAATTATTGGCATAAGCGTGTTTTAGTTCTATAAACAGGAAAAAAATAACTTTAAAATATATCATCTAGAATAGGGGTCAGCCAAAGTTGTCTGTAATGGGCCAGGTAGTAAATACTTCAGACTTTGCAAGCCATAAACTACTCTGTTGCAACCACTCAACTCTTTTGTGGGGCAGAAGCAGTTGTATAGACATTGTAAAATTAATATGTGTGACTATGTTCCAATAAAACTTTATTTACAAAAGCTGGCAGCATACAGATTTGGTCCTTGGGCCATACTTTTCCAACATCTGTTTTATAGCAGTGCTTCTTAAACTTACATGTGCCTCAGAATCAGATTCCTAGATTCTACTTTGAGCGTCTGATTCAGTAGATGCAGGGTAGAGTGTGAGGATTAGCATATCTACCACTAACATAAAAAAGTAGCTGACATGATAAGTGATGCAACTGGTTTGCCACTGGATGCTAACCTGAAGCTTGATAGTTACAACTCACCTAGTGTCACTAAAGAAGAAGGCCTAGAGAACTGCTTGTATAAAGATTGCAGCCAAGAAAACTTTCTGGTTTTCTTGTAACATACAGAATTTTCGTGAGTTGTGGTCTGACAATTGTGGCAGTTAAAACAGAAAAAAAAAAATTCAACATTTTCTTTTTGCTATAATACATATAAATTTAATATGTCTAAATTAGACTTTTTTTCTCATACCCTCCTCCCAACCAGTTCCTCTAGTTTTCTCATTTCAATAAATAATATCGCTCTTCATCTGTTTGCTCAGACCAGATTCCTTGGATTCATTAAAAAATTTAAACCAGTTAATATCTCTTCTCTCACTGAAATCTCTATTTGTTTTCCATGATATTTAGGGTAAAAGTCAAAGTCATTACTAGGGTTTATAAAACCTTGTCTCTTCTGGCCCTTGCCTGTATTTCTGTCATTTCTCTTCACTCTCTGATTGTCTCTCAATCTAGCAACAGTGTTCTTCTTGCTTTGAATAGTATAAACCAAGCTAATTTCTTCTTCAGATACTTTGTGCTTGCTATTTTCTCTTTTTGGAAACTTCTTAAGATCTCCACCTATTTCACTGCCTAACTTCTTTTACGTTTTTGTTTGTATGCCAGCTCCTCAGATAGGCCTCAGATATTCCAGGATGCCTGTTGAGGTCACTCAATATGAAGTAGTGACTACCCTCCCACCACATGTTGTAGATATTTATCCCCTTATCCTCCTTTTCACTTCTTAAAAGCACTTACTACTGTTTGGAATATATTGTGTATTTACTTGTTTGTGGTCTGTAAAAAAAGAAAAGAAAAAAAGTAGCTGATGTTGAAAAGTGTTGGGAGCCATTTTGAACATCTGGTTACTTATTTTTATGAAAACTAAATCCAGACTTAGACCCTTTATAACTCACTGAATTTATTGTCTTTTTGTGATAGTATAACTAATGATGCCAGAGAAGATGAAATGGAGGAGAACTTGACTCAGGTGGGCAGTATCCTGGGAAATCTAAAAAACATGGCCCTGGACATGGGCAATGAAATTGAGTCTCAAAATCGACAAATAGAACGGATCACAGAAAAGGTGAACACTTCTTTATTGACACAGGAGAATGAGACATTTAGTCTAGTGTTTTAGTACTTGCCGTCTGTGCTAGTATAGGGTAAAAACAGTATAAAGTTAAGATCCTGTCTGTGTAAGTCTTAATGGTTTTGATGAAGTGGCAGTTCTAGCACTTTGAAAACAATAACCAAGTCCTCTCTTCATTGCTGAGAATAGTTCATTCATTTTAAAACCGGTCTTGAAATGAAGTGCTTGTACTTAAACTTTCATATATGAAGTTTAGAATTTAACCTTTGAATAGTCTTTTTTTTCTCCCCTGAACAAAGCAAGTTGTCTTTTTCATTTTTGCTTTATCTAATAACAAAATAGGAGTCTCTGGGTGGTGCAAAAGGGGCCCTGATGGCGCAGTGGTTGAAGTGCTTGGCTGCCAAAATGTCAGCAGTTCAAACCTATCAGTGGCTCTATAGGAGAAACGTGAGGCATTCTGCTTCCTTAAAAATTTACAGCCTTGGAAAACCTATGGGGCAGTTCTGCTCTGTCATATAGGGTGATGATGAGTCAGAATGGACTAGATGGAAGGAAACCTCTTTGGTTTTTTGGGGGTGGTGCAAATGGTTAAGTGCTTGACTACTAGCCAAAAGGTGGTTTGAATCTGCCCAGAAACACCTTGGAAGACAGGACTAGTGATCTGCTTCTGAAAGGTTACAGCCTTGAAAAGTCTATAGTGCAGTTCTACTCTGCATTCTTGGGTTGTCATAAGTTGGAATTGACTCAAAAGCAACTAACAATAGTAACAAATGAGTTAAGTTCCTAAATCCTTGTCCCATGGAATAGTAGGTGAAAATCAGCCCTGCAGTTATACAGAATGGTTCTTGTGCAGTGGATACACAAAATAAACTTCTATAAGAAAAGGGAAAGTATGATTAATTTTTTTTAACTGCACGATACTGAAAGTGAAATTGTTTTGTGTTTGGATTTATTACATTTAAAAGTCATTTTAAAAAAAATTTTTATTGTGAAATTTTTATGGTGAAAGTTTACAGAGCAAATTCATTTTCCATGCAGCAGTTGACACACTTTGTCTTACGACATTGACTGCAGTTTCACACAATGCAACAGCTCTCTTCCCACTTCCTCCCCATAGTTACTTCTTCCCTGTGTCCTTCCCTCTCATGCACTCCTGCCCCCCTGAGCTGTCTCCCTGTACATACATAGCCCTTCTATTCTCCCATGATTGATCTCTCCAAGGAGTGTATCTACCTAATGCATCTAAAAGCCATTCTTACTGTAACGTCATTAAAATCTCAGTGTACTTTAAAGAATGGGGTGAATCTTTGAGCTCAGAACTATAGCCTGGGTTTAGGCTACATATTACCAGTCATTTTAATTCACATATTGATGTGGGTGGTAACACATCTGTTCTCAAGATCTTTGGGAAGGTTATTTCAGTATTCCTGGATTGGACCTAGGATAGTTTGGATAAGATTCTATGACTCAGTACAGAGGATGCCCACAAGGTTCAGATCTATAGCAGAAAGCATATTCTCGTATTTCATTGTGCCTAAAATTCCATTAATTATAAGATACATCCCAGTTTTAGAGATGTTAAACTATGAAAAAATGTTTTAGGATTGATAAATACTAGCAAGTTCCTCTTTATACTTTTATTATATTTATACACCAGGATTTTTTCAAATGAATTCCATACTCTGTCACCTCTTGTCCAAAATGAGTTTTGTAATGTGACTTCAAGTGTTTCTTGAATTTTTTATTTAGGTGTCAATTACTCCAAGTGTGTAAAATTTAACTTTTATTAGAGTGACTTATCTTGTGAAGTAATGCTGATATCTTTTTTTTTTTCTCTCCCCAGGCTGATACCAACAAAGATCGTATTGACATTGCCAATGCCAGAGCAAAGAAACTCATTGACAGCTAAAGCTACTGCTGTACTTTATCATTTATTTCCTTCGCTCCTCCTTCAGATCATTATCTTTTCAGAGTTTGAAATTTTGGTCCCATACTCTTCTAATCGGGAGATAATGTGGAAGAAGCGCCAGAGGACAAAAGCCCTCTTAAGTTTTTATTTCTTTTTCCTTTGAGGGCAGAGCTGCTCAGCCTTCCTCCTGGTATTTTTTCCATCAGTTCATATTCTTAGATTGGTTTTCATACATCATATATAGTCTCATTTTTCTATCTTCCTTGCTTACTTTAGCAGGTTCTTTTGCTTTCAAGATTTGAAAGCATTGCCAAAGATACCCTTGA
The DNA here is from genome assembly GCF_000298275.1 of Orycteropus afer afer. Lineage (NCBI taxonomy): Eukaryota > Metazoa > Chordata > Mammalia > Tubulidentata > Orycteropodidae > Orycteropus > Orycteropus afer. The sequence goes on along the minus strand of NW_006921613.1, from coordinate 18,398,975 downwards.
AGAAGAAAGCTGTAGAGTTGTTTGAGGTGAAAGAGGGGAGGGTTAGGGATGTTACCTCAGTAAAATCCTGCAGGCTCCTAGCAAGGAGTTACATAGCCACAGTAAAGGTATAGTTGGGTTTAGTTTTTAATTCAAGTTGCAGTTTCTGCCACTTTAGTCTAAAGCTTGTTTATACACAATATTTTTGTTATATGTCACAACCTTGCAACCTCTTCTCCTAAAAGAGGAATAGAATGAGTTTTCTTAAAGTGAGCTTAATTTCTCAACTCTTAGTGATTAATATATGTACATAGATTCTGTGATTCCCTCTCATATGATACCATTCAGGAACACTTTGTATTAACAAATGGCTTTTTATTTGCATATTATTGATAGTATATCATGGTCCCATTACAACCCTGTATTTGTTATTAGTCTTTGAAGAGAAAAAATATGTAAATATATATATGTATGAGAATTTCTCTCTAAAGCAGGGCTTGAAAGTTTTTGGAAAAGTGTGAGGAAGTATATCAAGTGAATTCAGATTTACCTCAATGCCAAGAATTATGTTTAGATAGGAGAAAAGGAACTTACTTTGATCTCAGGTAGAAAAACAGTTTGCTTTGAGTTTTACATAGCTGTAGAGTTTTTTTTTTTTTTTTTTTTTTTAAAGTTAGATCTTACTTGTTTAACTAAAAGTGATTTGGAAATTTATGCCTTTGGTTTAATTATTGATGATTGTGTCATTCTCTTAGCCTTGTGTATAGAACTATATCCAGAATCATGTTTATTTAGATCCTGAACAGTGTTATGAGAATCTGATTGATATTTTGTCACTTTCATTTTAAAGCTAGAATATGCATACTTCAAAACAATTAATAGGGAGTGGTTAGACCAATAACTACTGCTTGATCTTTACGGTTATATTTTGTAACTAACCAATAGAATTGTTCTTTCAGATAACATATTTTCATGACTTGTTTTGAGGGTAACAATTTAATCAGCTCTTATTTAACAAATTGAATAAAGCAAAGGTCCATAATCAAGAAGCACTCCAACTTGGAAAGTTGCCTGTAGTACCGTTCTAATTTTTACTGGAAATACCAATAGGGCTTTTCTTTCTATGATTTGTCATGAGGTTCATTTTAATCATTCCTAGTCTTTATTCGGGAGCTCTGGTAGCATAGTGGCTAAGACACTTGACTGCTAACCAGAAGGCTGGCGGTTCAAACCCACCAGTCACTCCTCGGAAGGAAGATGGGGCAGTCTACTTCCGTAGTGATACTGCCTCGGAAACCCAAGGAGGGGTCGCTATGAGTCGGGTCCAACTTGACGGCACATAACAACAACAACAACAACAGTCTTTATTCATTTGGGCTTAAATATACTCATGATTGAAAGGATGATACTTATGAACAAGAACTATAGCCCACTTCATGGAGAAGATTCCGTTAACATGTGAACTTGAAATGGTTGAAGAGGAAGCTAACTGAAATAAAATGATACTCACTTAGGCTCTCTGTAATAGAAATGCTCTATATTCGAATTAATAGTTTGGCAATGATGGTGAATGTGTAAAGTAAGAAGATGTAAAACAGTGGTGATTGTGCTATATCTAAATCTCCTTTCTAAAGCAATAAAAAATGTGGTTCTGAGGATATCAATATGCTGCCCCACAGTATAGCGTATTGGTTAGAAGCATGTGCTAAGGCACCAAATACCCTGGATTTACATGAGCTCTGCCACTTGTGGCCATCTGACTTTAAGCCTGTATCTATTCCTCAGTTTCTCTGTCCGTAAAATGGGGATAAGTAATTCCTACCTCATAGAGTTGTTGTTAAGTCTCAGTGTGGTAAAGCATGTAAAGCTTTAGAACAGTGTCTGGCAAGTGTGAGAGCTTAATAAATGATAGCTGCTGTTATCTCTAGAGTGGAGCTCTTTTTTGGTCAAGGATCCCTCTGTGAATCAATGAAAGAAATGTAGTCCCTTTTCTTAGGAAAATAGATATACAAACATGAATCATGTATGAGTGAGAATCACAGAGGCCTTGAAAGCCCATCCATCCATGGATCTCAGCTTACGAATTTTTCCAAAGCTTCTACTACAGGGACAGAGGAGGAATGAGGAATTAGGCCATAGAAAGGATCCTATACAAAGTGGACTTAGTAAGCTGATAATGCACTAGAAATAGAAGTTATTGACTTAAAGCCTTTTTCTGACTTTCTCCAGTTTTAAATTGGTATCCAGACTTAAATGTTCATTAAGTTAAATATTAAAAGTATTATTATTTTGGATGGTTAATTGACACAAAGTATCTTCAAGTCATTCTTTTTGGCTTATTATTTAGATATCTTTCTAATTGCCAAGTGTTAGAATCATCTAAATTGCAAGATGAGACCTAATTCTGAAGAGAAGTATAAAAGCGAAAGAAGTAGTGGTACTTAGAAGCTACGCATCTACTCTCCTCATTGACATTCCAAGAAAATTGCTGATGTTGATAACTACTTCTAACACATATGGCAGGGCTGTTTTAATGTTCTATTGAGGGACTACAGGAGTGGTTCCAGACACGCTGACTATGTGAATAAAACTAATAAGCTAGCCCCCTTTTTGCTCAATAAAGTATCACTCAGTTTAACTCTCTAAACTTAATACAGGCAGTCTCCAGATTATGAACAAATTCTGTTCTTAAATCTGTCTTTAAGTTGAATTTGTACATAGTGTCAGGTCAAATTCTTGTCTTAGTATATTAGTATACAGTGTACTTTTCTATGCATAAGAAACACTTTCAGATACACTAAAACATTTTTAACGTAATCAGTAATGATGATGTTTGGATGCATGTCGCAAAGTAGTGCCTGTTGTTACGAAACATTGCATGTACCTTGAATTTTTAGTATCATAGGCTTTACTGAGGTAAGTTTTTAAGTATGGGTTGTATGTAAATTGAATCTTTGTAACCCAGGCACTGCCTGTATTTATTTATTTAGCACAGTGCTCTGACCCTTGATAGAAAAACTACACATCAAGTCAGTTATTCTAGGTATGGCTCTTAAGTAATTTAAGTGGTTTATGAATGAACACCTCATTTAGAAGAGGTGTCATTGCAAGTTGTCATTTATAGTTGAGGCCACTCAGAAACCTGTAACTAAGGAGTTAAAAACCAGTATCCCTCACTGAACATTTTTGTTGTTTAAACAGTAAGCTCCCTCTCCAAGTTTCCAGTCTTATAATGACAATGATTGTTATCCCTTATAGCTGGGCCTATTTTTTCTTCGTTCAGTTTTAATTCATGCCAGGGCTTTCACTGTCATGTGTGGATTATGACTGTCCCCATAATGTAAACTTGTGCTTCCCAGTATATGAATTCGAAATTCATATACTCAATTGAATTTAGAATTAATTTCATTAAATGCCGTTTTCTAAAATTTTAGGTTTATTCCGGTTATATTCCTAGTCAGATTTTTCTTTCTCAGATTGCTATTCAAGTTCCTTATCTTTATCCTCTACTTACCATTCTTTTCAATGTAGTTCTGCTCAATGTATTTCTGTACAACTTGCTAAATTTATTTTTAGGCCTTATAGATTAAATAAATGGCACTATTTATTGGGTGCTTTCTTTGTGTCATGTACTATGCTAAGTGCTTCCTGTTTTCACCATATTCTCATAACATACCTGAGCGGTATGAGGTAAATTGCTCAAACCCATAAAGCTAGAAAATGAAAGACTTTGGATTAAAACCTGGATCTTTTTGCTAACACCTATGATTTTACTCAATATACTATACTGACTTCCAAACAAAGATCTAAAGAATTAACTTAGAGCTGGTGGCCAAATTAGAATCTAGGTCTCCAGAATACTAATCAAGCTACTTTGTAAGCTCATATTTGGGTCTAAATATTTGCACTATTGCTCTATATAGTTCCTGCTCTCAAGGGACTGTTTAGCAAGAAACCAATAAATAGTGAATGTGAGACATGTTCTGGTAACAGATGATCAGTTAATTTGGCTTAGACTTAGGGAAAGGGCTTAGACATAGAGAAAGAAGTAGCATGATACAGAGGGCATTTCTGAGTGAACAGTGTAAAAACAAGTAAAGGAGAGAGACCATGCACCGTGGATTTAGGGAGCAGAATGATCTAATATTAATATTGCTGGGCAGACATGAGAGTGAGAAAGGGGTATCAGGAAATAAGTCTGGGTCCCAATGGTGAAAAAAAGTAGAAACTGATTCTTAAAGGAGTAGGAATAGATTTTTAATAATTAAATGGGAACATTTATGTTACTAAATTTTAAGTTCTGATTTATTAGATGAGGTACATTGATGAAATAGAGAAATGTTAATTGTTCAATGGGTTGGTAAGATTGATAAGCATTACCAGACCAGATTTAAGGTCAGAGAGACTTATTCATACAGATTAAATAATATTTGGCTGTTGTGATCTCTCAACTTAATGACTAAGTTATGTTTCTAAAAAAAGAGTCAGTATATGGTCCAGAATATAGCTCCCTTGCAAGGAGCGAACTTTAGAGAATAACCAGAGTGGTAGCTTCCTAAGTGTTCTTGTCAGTGATCATCTGAAATCACCTACCTTTGTATCTTCAAGCATGGTTTAAACACCACAGAATCACATGAAGGCATTTGACTACTCATATAACTGGAACAAGAGCATGAAACAGTCACTTGATCAGTTTACTTTCAAAGTTAAAAAAAAAGGACTACTTGTTAAAATTCTCCTGTTTTCTTCCTTTAAAGGATTAATCTTGTTTGCAGCCAAAGTTCATTAAAAATTCTTTATTCAGTCTATTCTCTCATTTAGAGAATAAACTTGATAAACATAGGTTGTTTTAAAATAGTGTAGCAATGGTTTCTTGATAGGTAATTTCATTAGTAGAGTTATAAATACAAAAAAGGATATAAGACATTTCTAATAAAAATTGAGGAAGATCTTGATTATTAAAATTCCTTTTACCTTACAAGTTTTGCATATACAGTTTTTATCTCTTCAGAGACCTCTACCAATAAGGCACATGCAATAGTAAAGAATTTGCTACTGCAGCCTTGGGACATTTCTTAGTGTTGTTTTGATGCTTCTCTGACAAAGCACACATTTAATCAAGACAGTCGCATATTCTTTAGGTACATCCTAAGTTCTAAGGATAAACACTGCACTTTAATTGATGGACAGGAATAAAATCATAAATCCTTACATTAACTATAGCAGCCTCTCACAGACTCTGAATTTCATAAAAATATGAAGTGTTAACACAGAGGTGGAATGGCAGTTGACTTTATGAAAGCTCACACTTTGAAGTTAAACATGAAATTTCAAGCTGTGTTGTGGAGCTATTTTGTTACTAGGCAGCACCCCCTCATTGTATAAATAGCAACGAGCTACCCATCTCTTAAAGCCTAACTAATGATGGTTTTAAAGATCAACATTGTCCATTGCCCTATACATGATTCCAAATGGAGGACTCTTTCTATGTCTTGGTTCTTTTTCTTTTCACTTAAGTGAGCCCTGAAAAGAACAAAGATTGTTGAGCGAAATATCTCCTGGAGTGTCGTCTCCTTATTGCACATATCCTTGACAACGACAGGAGTCAGCCAGGTTCCAACGGAGGTTCCAAGTCGGTGTCCTGTAAGGTTGCCATGCTCCTGGAGAATATCATGCAAACTTCTTCTTGGTGGCTGTGAACCTCTCCATGTACTGTAATCATGAAAGAAGAATAAATAGTTGCTTTTCAGCATGGGCAAATAGAAACTTATTTGTTACTTAAGTTTTTATGATTTTTTTCTTTTGGTTTTATTGGATATGGTCCTTTATTTCCTACAAAATCTACTAGCTATTCTAAGTGCAAACTTAATGCATATACCAAAATCAAACCAAACCCAACTGCTGTCAAGTTGGATCCGACTCACAGTGACCCCTCCTTGGGTTTCTGAGGCAGTGAAAGTAGATTGCCCAATAGTTAAAATTTTTTTTTTTTAAAATAAGAAAACCACTAAAAGATAAAGATGCTTTATAATAAGCTGTCTAGGGAAAAAGTCAGGAGCTCTGGTGGCATAGTACCTAAGGCACTTGACTGTTAGCCAGAAGGTTGGTGGTTCAAACCCACCAGCCACTCCTCAGAAGGAAGATGGGGCAATCTACTTCTATAGAGATAATGCCTTGGAAACCCAAGGAGGGGTCGCTATGAGTTGGGAGACAACTCGATGGCACATAACAACAGCAACAGGGAAAAAGTCATCATGGCACAATACACTCACATTTGGTTCATTTGTAGAACCCACCTCCAAAATGGGAAGAACAAATCCTGTTGACATTAGCTATTAATGTTCATGTGGATCACTTCTTTATTTTTGGAAGGGTGATTAGAAATACTGTGCACTAAATACTTGCATACCTTATCATAGCCTTCAAGTTCTCGAAGTTTCTTTATCTCAAAAAGATTGCCTTCCACAGCAAGCAGACAGATCTGTGAATCACTAAGGATGCTCTGTGGAAGCATGCTAAGCTCAAGACAGTTCTCTTCCAGACGAAGAACTTTGAGTCGGGGACAGGAAGATATCTTCACTGAGATCTGAGATATCTATTGAGCAAAGAAAAAGGAAAAAGCATAAGCACTCTTAACAGCTAATTTTTACATTAAAAATAAAAAAGAAAACTTTACTTGACTCACTATTTGTCCTAATTCTTTTTTCTTTCACCGCCTCCGTTTTCTCATTACCTACTCCCTCCAGAAGCCTCTATTATCTGGCTGTGTCACTACTCCTCCACTGAAATTGCTTTTTTGAAGGTCACTGGTGACATTTTTGAAACAAAATTTTCTGATAATAAAAGCACCATATGTTCATTATAGAAAATTTGAAAATCACACAAATTTGAAGAAAAAGTTGCCTATAAATCCCACCACCTAGAAATAACCTCCATAAATATGTTGGTACATTTACAGCCAGTTTTTTGTATATGTATGCTGATCACATTACTGCCAAAGTCAAGGATTCACTGTCTTTCCTCATCTTCTGTTGCATTTGACTATATATCCTTTTTTGAAACTCCCTCTTGTGCCTAATTACTTGACTTTTTTCACCCTTTTTATTTTGTATTTGTCCTCCTTTCTTGTTCCTATGAACACTTCTCAAGCAGTAGTCCCTAATAGTTCATATTTGATCTTCTCTCTATACTTTGTCTAGCTAGAAAGTTCATCTATTTTTATTGCTATCACTTCTGTTACAACCTAAAATTATGTATTTATATCCATATCTGCTTTCCTCTATTCCACTCCTATTATTTCTTAGTAAAACATTTCTGTTTGGATAACTCATCATCATAGCATGTCCATTCTCCATTGCACCACTGTTCTTTTAGGCCCTTAAGCTGATGCCAAGAAGTTGTCTTTGACTTAGTCACCTTTTTTGCCTTCTAAATGCTGCACCATTTCTTCCCCAAAAAATGCTCGAGAATATCAAACAATTTCCATTTAGAGAAAAGATGCCAATCTCCACAAAGACTGAACTTTATCCTAAGGACATTATAGATCACTTAGGCGTTCCTTTTCTCAAAAATAAATTGGGATCATTATAAAGAGAGAGACTGAGGACAACCATTTCTTGCAGAAAAACTGTCCACAGAAGGCAAGGTTTTAGTATGCAATGCCTAATATTTACATTGCTTTACAGTTTACAGTGTGCCTCTATCTAAAGTAGACTTGAACATACCATGTCTGAAAAACTATAATTGTCTGAAGTTCCCCAAACCAGGTGCTGAACGATACAGATAGCCATCTTGCATTGTAGAATACTTTTTTCTAGAAAACTTTTTGCAGTGATGGTAATGTTTTTTATCTCTTCATATAATACAGTAGCTACTAGTCACGTGCCTTTTAAGCATTTGAAATGTGGGAACTGAGAAACTGAATTTTATATTTTACATAATTTCAATAAGCTGTTTCGCTATGCTTAATAGTTTCATCATTTGCACCTTATGCCTAGACCAAGGATTGTTTCTCCAGACAGATTAATATTAACCAAATAGCTTCCATAGTAATGGAAACAAATTTCAAGTATTACAATTAAAGCTGTCCAACAATGGAATAGAGGAGCTCTGGTGGCATAGTGTCTAAGGCATGTGACTGCTAACCAGAAGGCTGGCGGTTCAAACCCACCAGCCACTCCTTGGAAGGAAGGTTGGGCAATCTACTTCAGTAGTTACACTGCCTAGGAAACCCAAGGAGGGGTTGCTACGAGTCAGCTGCTGTCTCCAGAAAGCCAATCCTTAGAGTTTTTCAGCAAAAGCAAGGCACACGATTGACAAAGATGTCAAACTCGGAGATCCTATAAGTTCCAGTTTCTTTTCTCCTTTATCTTTCTGACACAGCTCCTTGCTAGATGATTGGGACATATTTGAAGAGGATCTAAAGAACTCTTCAAGATTTGAGGCAGTCATTTATTGCAATTTTCTCATCCTGTTACCTATTTCACCCTCCAAAAACCTACATAACACACACACAGCATCCCAACTAACTGCATGGCCTTTTGGGCTTTGAAATTAGTCCAGCCCATGAAGTACTCTGATCTGGCCTCTGCTTTCAGGTACCCAGCTCTCCATAATTACACTTAGGGAACAAGGAGTTATTTACACATGCTTTAGGAAAAACCCTTAAGCTTTGGACCTGGTTCTGGTTGAGGTTGAGTTCGATGACTTGAAGCTCCCCGACTATGTCCGGTATACTCCGAATCTGGTTCTTAGAGAGATCCATTACATCCAGGTGCCGCAGGCTACAAAGTTGGGGTGGCAGTGCTCGGAGTTGGTTCCCAGAAAGGCTCAGGGTCTTGAGAGCAGAGAGTTGCCCAAAGGCAGGTGGTAGATCTACCAGGTGATTGTTGTTTAGGCTTAGTGTCTCCAGTTTTTTCAGATTGCATAACTCATCTGGCAGAACAGCTGGCAAAGAAAAATATTAGAAAACTTCAATCTAAAGAGCTGAAAAACAGCTTAAGTTTCTAAAGACTGTATGGCAGCCTGCTTCGCATCTTGAGTTATTTTTAAGTACTGGTTTTGACCAACATAGTCTTCAGAATGTGAGGGTGCCATGAACATGCAGCCTCCATTTCCTCATTACCTACTCCCTACTATACCTACTGGGAGCTCTGGTAGCATAGTGGCTAAGACACTTGCCTGCTAACCAGAAGGCTGGCGGTTCAAACCCACCAGCCAGTCCTGGGAAGTAAGGTTGGGCAATCCTACTTCTGTAGTGATACTGCCTCGGAAACCCAAGGAGGGGGTCGCTATGAGTCGGGTTTGACTCGACGGCACATAGCAACAACAACAATACCTGGCATATTTGTGTATAATGTGCTTCCTTTATAAAGGGGTCTTGGCACAATCCAGTAGCAACTATGTGGGATTTAGAAAGTCTTCTCTTCCCATGCCATCCCCCTTTCCAAATTAAGTGGTGGTGTTATGTGCCGTGGAGTCGGACCCAAAATTAGGTAGCTCTGTTTATATTACATCCCAGAGATCATTCTTCCCTTTCAAGGCCAACTTGACCCAGTACCAATCATATCACTCGAGGAGGTTTGTATATGTAATCGTTCAAGTCCTCTGAACGATTTTATAACAACAAAATCAGCTTGAAAGAGAAAACCACCCTTAACAGCTAATCAGTAGCAAAAGCTTCCCAGGCGCTTAAGTCATACTCAGTTTGTTGTTGTTCAAGGAGAGGCTCTTCAGCAGAGTGAACTTCCCTATCAACATAGGCGGTAGACTCTCGATCTTGTTGTTGGACAAGTCGATGGTCCTGAGATTGCTCGTCAGCTTTTGCAACTCTAAGGGAAACTGGAGAAAGGGGTTCACAGAGTGAACAACCCCCTCACGGTTTAACTTCACCGACCCCGCCGTCCCTCTTCCCTTAAGTTCCCTGAGCCGATCCCTCCCAGTCTCACCTCAGTCAGTCCACGGTCCTTCAGCTGAAAGACGCCAGTTTTCTGCGCGGTTTCCACATGAGCGCGGAGGGCACTGTTCCCCATCCTAGCGCCGCGGCTCGAGTCCCTGCGGGAAGGAAGCGCAACTCTCACCGCCCGGTCCAAGTACCTGGTCACCCCGTCGGCCCTCAGCTGGAGCTGCGGCACTAGTTGCCACCTCCCGCTGATCCCTGGAATCTGGGGGCCAGTCCGGGAGTGTCAAGGAAGAAAAGGAAGGACAGACAGCCCGGCCACCAGGTAGGCTGCTTTTGCAGCTCTTCCGAGGCCAGGCGCCGCTGGGAGATCACGGAGGATCAGGGAGCCTTGGACTCGCTTCCCACCCCTCAGTTCACAAATCGCTAAGCAGAGGAAGACCCAGGACCCGTGCCCGCCAGGGATGCGTTCCCGGGCTTCCGCCTAGTAGTAAACGCCCTACAACGTCATCGGGCTGCGCCGCTCTTTAGCCAGCATTCTGTTGTCCCTGGGCGCCACCGCGGGTGGTGCCACAGAACCATGGCCGCTGCCAACCCCTGGGACCCAGCGTCGGCACCAAACGCTGCTGGACTAATGCTGGACCATTTCATAGCTTCGGGGCTAGTCACGCAGGTGCGTGGGACTGCTAGGGCGTCGTGAAAGGGATAATCACGGTGACGACACAGGCGGCTGTGATGTGTACCGGGTGTGAGTGAAGGAGGCTAGGGGCTGTATTAGAGTAGAGGCGAATGGAGCCCCTTTCTGGTTACAACAATGACCCTTCTGCCGTGGGTTTTTCGAAAGCGGTCTCTGGAGTAGATGGTGTTTCGAGTAGACTCTCTTAAGGGGCTGCAGTTTGTGGGGGGTAAAATAGAGCAGCGTTGACCCGCCTTTTTTCTTCCACTGTTAACTGCCTCTAGATTGTAGTGGATGTCTGGGCTGGGAAGTACGTTCAGATAGTTGAAACACGCATTCTCAAACAATGCTCGTTTGTGAGAAGAATTGAAGCATATTTGGAGCGACATGTGCTGGGTACAGAGAGCGCCTGGGAAAGATGCACCCTTAAAGGCAAATAATATTAATAGAATGTCGTTGTTGTTGTTATGTGCCGTCGAGTTGGCCCCGACTCATAGCGACCCCTCCTTGGGTTTCCGAGGCAGTATCATTACGGAAGTAGATTGCCCCATCTTCCTTTCGAGGAGTGGCTGGTGGGTTTGAATAGAATAGAAGACCTGAAAGACTTTGGAAAGTAAATAAAAGAAGGGATTAATTTTGTGGAGAACATAGGAGAGAGACTAACCTAAGGGCAGGCAGTTTTAACTTGGGCAAGAACGTGTTCATAAGCTAAGAGGAAGGAGCCAGTAGAGGGAGACATTGAAGATATGAAGGAATAATGGAATACAGTGGCAAAAGTGACAGAAGAGAATGGGGGAAATGGGATCAAGGACATTGAGATTGAAGGAAAGAAGAGAAAGAAATTTTTTAAATTTTAATTTAGTTTTTATTTTTGCAGTGTTTTCCTTTCCTCCTCTTCCACCTCTGGTAACCAACAAAGAAAGTTTCTTTCTGTATACAAACCTTTCCTTGACTTTTTACAATAATGAACTAATTCTATATTTGTCCTTCTGTGATTGATTTATTTCACTCAGCATAATGTTCTCCATGTTCATTCATGTTATGTAGTGTTTTGCAGATTCTACATTATTCTTTAGTGTTGCATAGTATTCCATTGTGTGTATGTACCCTACTTTGGTTATCCATTCTTCTGTTGATGGGCACCTAAGTTGTTTCCATCTTTTGCTATTGTAAATAGTGCTGCGATGAACATGGGTGTGCATATATTTGTTCTTGTCCTGGTTCTCACTTCTTTAGGATATATACCTAGTAATGGGATTGCTGGATCAAATGGTATTTCTAATAACAACTTTTTAAGGAATTGCCATACTGCTTTCCACAGTGATTGTATCATTTTATAGTCCCACCAGCAATGTATGAGAGTCCCAATCTAAGACAAAGAATTTTTTTGAAAAAATTATTATTGTAATTTGGGTGAAAGTTTACAGAGCAAATTCATTTTCCATACAGCAGTTCAGATACACTTTGTCTCATGACATTGACTGCAATTTCCCACAATGCAACAGCTGTCTTCCCACTTCCTCCCCATAGCTACCTCTTCCTTGTGTCCTTCTTTCCCAGATTTTCCTGCCCCCTGAGCTGTCTCCCTGTGCATACACAGCCCTTCTATTCTCCCATGATTGATCTCTCCAATGTGAATCTACCTAAAGTTTACCTCATATGCCTGTCTCTAGTTTGGCTGGAAGCCACAGGAGTGGATTCAATTCCAGACCTGAGGAGCAGCTGGGGCCATAGTCTCGGAAGTTCCATCAGGCTCTATAGACCAGCAAACGTGGTCCCTTTTTTTTTTCCCCAAAATGATTTTGAGTTTTTTTCCACATTGTTCTCCCACTCTATCCAGGATCTCCTACATAGATCCCCCTCTTAGTGGTTGATAGTGATAGCCAGGCACCATCTAATTCTTCTGGTCTCATAGTCGTATAGGCTGAGGATTGCAGGGTGTACCAGTCCCTTGGACTAATTGTTTCCATGAATCTTTGGTTTTCTTCATTCTTTCCTCTAGATGAGGAGAGACCCATCGCAGCATCTGGATGGCCGCTTGCAAGCTTTTAAGATCCCAGTCACTACTCGCCAAAGAAAGATGTGGAACAATGTTTTTGTGTAGTATGTTATTCCAATTGAGCTTGATGTTCCCTGCGACCATGGTCCCAAGCACACAGATCCAACTACTTGCTCCCTCTGGTTAGCTGGCTGTGCCCAAGAAGTGACCACAACCTTGTCCCTTGTCAGCTCTACTATATACCTAGAAATTCTTATACAACATACAAATATACTTATAGAAACATTGTCTGCCAAGCCTATATATGGTCATGGACACACTCCCCACTGCATAGACATACCCGATTGTTCAGCCTGTCCACCCATCTATCTACCCATAAATCAATGTTTGCTATCACTGATAACTCAGTACTGTATTTGCAAAAGGGTTCATCTTTGTTGTCTGTACCTCCCATGCACCTGTGTCTTCTTCCTCAGTGCCACCATGTTGATCACTCACATTTGGTAAATTACCCTTCTCTTCACCAAATCAATAGTTATCTCTATCTATCTGGCACTATTCCCACCCCTCCTCTCCCATGCCTGGTAACCAACAAAGAAAATCTCCTTCCATATATAAACTTTTCCTTGACTTTTTAAAATAACAGACTACTATGATATTTGTCCTGTGATTGACTCATTTCACTCAGTATAATGTCCTCCAAGTTCATCCACATTATACAGTGTTTTGCAGATTCTACATTATTCTTTAGGGTTGCATAGTATTCCATTGTGTGTATGTACCCTAGTTTGGTTATCTTTTCTTCTGTTGATGGCCACCTAAGTTGTTTTCGTCTTCAGTTCATGGAGCCTGTTTTTTCACCAGTTCTTTCAGCGCAGCTTAGACTTCTTCCTTCAAAACCATCGGTTCTTGATCATTTGCTACTTCCTGAAATGGTTGAACATTGATCAGTTCTTTTTGGTACAGAGACTGTATTCCTACCATCTTTTTTGATGTTTCCTACATCATTCAATATTTTGCCCATAGAATCCTTCAGTATTTCAACTCAAGGCTTGAATTTTTTTCTTCAGTTCTTTCAGCTTCAGAAATGCTGAGTGTATCTTGCCTTTTGATTTTCTAATTGCAGGTATTTGCGCAATTCATTATAATACTTCACTTTTTCTTCTGGAGCTGCCCTTTGAAATCTTCTATTCAGCTCTTTTTCTTCATCCTTTTTTTTTTTTCCCTTAAAGAAGGGTTATTTATTTATTATTTTATTTAACCTTTTTAATTGTGATATGGCTGAAAGTTTAGAGTAAATTGGGTTTCCATTCAGCAATTCATACACATTTTGTTTTGTAACATTCATTGCAGTCCTCACAATGTGAAAACAATCTTCTCCTTCATCATTTCTTACATTAGCTTTACCTATTCTCTGCTTAGAGTTCTCTGCTCTTCTGATAACCATTTTGATGTTTTCTTCCTTTCCTGTCCTTTTAATGACCTTTTGCTTTCTTCATGTATGATGTCATCCTAAAACTCATCTGGGCTTTGGTAGTTGGTGTTCAGTGCATCAAATTTGTTCGTCAGATGGTCTCTAAATTCAGGTGGTATATAATCAAGGTTATATTTTGGCTCTCGTGTACTTGTTTGAATTGTCTTCAGCTTCAACTTGAACTTGGATAAGAGCAATTTAAGGAGCTCTGGTGGTGTAGTGGTTAAGACATTTGGCTGATAACCAAGAAGGTAGGTGGTTCGAACCCACCAGCTGCTCTGCAGAAGAAAGACGGATGGTCTGCTTCCATAAAAATTTATAGCTCTGGAAACCCAATAGGGGCTGCTATGAGTCGGAGTCGACTTGATGGCCAGTGAGTTTTTGTTTGTTTGTTTGTTTTATGCACAATTTATAATGTGTTCCACAGTTGGCCCTTGGCCTTGTTCTGACTGATGATGCTGAGCTTCTCCATTGTCTGTTTTCACAGATGTAGTCAGTTTGATTACTGTGTATTCCATCTAGCAAAGTCCATGTTTATAGTTGCCATTTATGTTGTTGAAAAAAGGTATTTGCAATGAAGAAGTTGTTGGTCTTGCAAAATTCCATCATGCCATCTCTGACATATCTATTACTAAGACCATATTTTCCAACTACCCATGCTTCTTTGTCTCCAGCTTTCACATTCGAATCACCAGTGTGCCATGGGTTGCAACTATTCAGTTCTGTTGTAGAGCAAAAACAGGCAGATGTAATATATAAATGAATGAGACATGCTATGTTCCAGTAAAATTAATTTTTGGACCCTGAAATTTGGATTTCATTTAATTATCACATGTCACAAAATACCATTCTTTTGATTTTTTTAAACAAAAAAAATGTAAAAACCATTCTTATCTCATGGGCCATATGAAACAGGAATTTGGTTTGTACACTATAGTTTGCAATCCCTGGCCTATATAATCTTTTAAAGTTCTTTCTTGTGCTAACATTCTAGAAACAAAGAAGAGAATATTGAAAATTTTGGATGAAGCCAATGCATGAACAAGATAAATATTCTTATTCTAAGATAATCTACAACCTAAGTAAAGGAGAGCTCTGGTAGCATAGTGGCTAAGGCACTTGACTGCTAACCAGAAGGCTGGCGGTTCAAACCCACCAGCCACTCCTCGGAAGGAAGGTTGGGCATTCCTACTTCCGTAGTGATACTGCCTCGGAAACCCAAGGAGGGGTCGCTATGAGTCAGGGCTGACTCGATGGCAAATAACAACAACAACAACAAGTAAAGGAGAGGGCAGCATAACCGAGAGTAATAAAATAAAAGTATATATAAAAAGCTAAATATTTAACATTATTCTTTTTAGAAGAATCATTATGCCTGCATTCAAACATTCCTGTAAAAAAGTAAGAATATGAACAAAGATAGTATGAGTGACTTGTTGCCAACAGCGGTCATTTGATGAATCATCTAAATGATTCAATGGGGGAAGGGAATGTTTTTACTACAGGAAGATCAAAGAGACTAGATCTGGGTCATTTGGAAGGGTATCAGTAATACAAATCTATTGTGTATGGTACAAATGCCTTAGACATTAGTACAAACTTATCAAATCTTGTTTGTTTTTGTTTTTTTAAATATTTGGGCATGTGATTTATGATAGTGAACTTTTTTTAAAAAAATTTTTTTGTTATGATTTGGGTGAAAGTTTACAAAGCAAATTCACTTTTCATACAGTAGTTCACAACCACATTGTCTCAAGACATTGACTACAATTTACCACAATGCAACAGCTCCTCTCTTACTTTCTCCTGATAGTTACCTCTTCCCTGTGTCCATCCCTCCATGCACTCCTGCTCCGTGAACTGTTTCCCTGTGCATAAACAGCCCTTCTTTCTCCCATGATTGTTCTCTCCAAGGAGTGCATCTACCTCAGATACATGTTCAACTCATATGCCTGTCTTTTGTTTGACTGGAAGCCACAGGTGTGGGTTCAATTCCAGACCTGAAGGGCAGCTAGGGGCCATAGTCTCAGTGGTTCCACCAGGCTCTATCAGACCAGCAAACCTGGTTTCCCCCCACCTTTTTTTTACCCCAAAATGATTTTGAGTTTTGTTCCACGTTGTTCTCCCTTTCTATGCAGGATCTCCTACATAAATCCCCCTCCGAGTGGCCGACATTGGTAGCTGGGCACCATCTAGTTCTTCTGGTCTTGTAGTCCTATAGGGTGAGGATTGTATGGTGTACCAGTTGGGAGGACTAATTGTTTACATGAATCTGTGGCTTTCCTTATTCTTCTTTGCTCTGGATGAGGAGAGACCATCGCCACATCTAGATGGCTGCTTGCAACTCCTAAGATCCTAGTTGCTACTCGCCAAAGTAGGAGGTGGAACAATGTTCTGTGCAGCATGCCATGCCAGTTGAGCCTGATGTCCTCTGGATAGTGAACATTTTAAAAACAGTAAATATATATTGCTACTGTTTTACTCTACTTCACATTCAGGGACAGTGTTGGACGTGATATATCTTTATATTTTAGACCCACTGGCATGCTATTTCAATACACACAAAAACTTTCTGTAACACACTGCTGCTTGCTGCTTTCTCTGTTTTTTTTTACCCATAGGAGATGTTAAATGTGTCCAAGAAATCAGCTTCTTGCTTTGTGAATTTCTCCAGATTACAACGCATCACAAATATTCAAGCTGAAATCTACCAGGTAAATTATTTTACAATTTTACTTTCTACTTCTAGCACAGAAGAAAAATCTTAATTGATTCAAACATCAGCAATTCTCTTGTACTTAGAACAGTGTCTGGCACATAACTTGATAAGTATTTATTTGTAGTAGTTAATAGTAGTGATAATAGTAATAGTAGTTAGTAGGAGGAAGAGCAGCAGCAGGGCTTAAAAAAACAGAGTGAAAAGGTTTATTAAATCTGGTGACCTCTCATAAAGATCCCACACCTTTTAGATATTCCTAGGTTAAAGACTAGGAATATTTAACAAAGTTTAAACCTTTTCTTCAGGCTACTTTCTGAATAAGCTAAATATTACTTTTGTTCCTAATATAGACAGACTTGGAAATTGAACTCTTAAGACTAGAAAAAGATACGGCAGATGTTGTTCATCCTTTCTTTTTAGGTAAGTGATTTGGTTAAGTGGGTTATTATTGGGATTTGAACTTTTTGTTGGATTACCTTAAATAAGCAGTAGTCAGCCAAATTATGATATACCATAATTTTTCCAGGTATTGCCCCAAACTAATAAAGTCTTCTATTTCTGTGCTTAAGTAGAATCCTATTGGCTTGACTGGTACAAATAGCTTGACAAGTCAGCAAGTTGGGAGCTCCTTAAATTTAGGAGAACATAAGCAGTGGATAGTATGCAGTTGACATTGTAATAAAGAATGTATATTGGATGATTGAAACTGATTGGGATACAGAGGAGTATAATGGACAATCTCTTTGTTTATATTAGAGGCAGTTGCATTTATCCTTTGAATTAGTAATCCTCTTAGGAATTGACCCTGAAGGTACATCTTGATAATATGAAAGTACATGTGCACAGATTTATTGATTGCAGCATTATTTGTAATTGGAAATAGCTTACATGCTTATGCTTAGGAAATTGTTTGAATAAACTCTAGTCACATACATACTCAGTGGAATGAGGAAGATCCTTATGAACTGATCCAGAATGATTTTCCAGGGTATATTGTTAATTGACAAGAGTAAAGTACTAAAAAGTATTGTTACAGAAAACTTCTAAAGCTAATAGAGGAGTTTAGCAAAGCTGCAGAGTGCAAGGTCAACAAACAAATTAATTCAGTCTCTATACACCAACAATGAGAAATCTGAAAGAGAAATTAGGGAAACAATTCCGTTTACAGTAGCATCTAAGAGAATAAAACAGCAAGGAATAAATCTGACTAGGGATGTGAAGTACTTACACAATGAAAACTATAAAATACTGTTGAAAGAGATTAAAGAAGACTTAAATGAATAGAAAGATGTTCTATGTTCATAGATTGGAAGATTTAGTATTACTATTAAGATGTCAGAGGGAGCTCTGGTGGCATAGTGCCTAAGGCATTTGACTGCTAAACAGAGGGCTGGAGGTTCAAACGCACTAGCCACTCCTCGGAAGGAAGATGGGGCGATTTACTTCCATAGTGATACCGCCTCAGAAACCCAAGGAGGGGTTGCTATGAGTCAGATCCGACTTGACGACAATGAGAGTTTGAGTTTGATTAAGATGTCAGTACCACCCAAAGTAATGTATAGATTCAATGCAATACCAATCAGAATTCTAATAGCCTTAACAAAATTCAAGAACACAAAAATGACTAGAATTACTGGTCAGATAGAGTATGGTGGAACCCCTGAGACTATGGCCCCGGGTTATCTTTCAGGCCTAGAAATGGACTTACTTCTGTGGACTGGCTCTCAGCCCAACAACACAAAGACCTACATGCAGAGCACTTACCCTAGGGAGGTGCACTCCTTAAATCAATCAACTATGAGACATCAAATGAGTAGCATTCACATAGAGGGAAAGCTGGAAAGACAGGAATGCATAGATAAGAAGGGCACAGGGAGGAGGATAGTCATGGGGAGGAGAGCTTTTTATGGTTGGGGATTGTAATTGGGGCTGTGAAATCAAATGTGCATGAACTGTTGAATGTAAAACAAATCTGCTTTGTAAATTTGCACCCAAAGCACAATTAAAAAAAAAAAAAAAACTCCAACAGGCTCTTTTACAGAAATAGAAAAATCAATCCTCGAGTTTATATGGAAAAATAAGAGGCCCAAAATAGCTAAAACAATGCTGAGAAGACTCATACTTCCTAATTTTTTAAAACATATTCTGCAGCTATAGTAATTAAAACAGCCTGGTACTAGTATATAACAATAGACACATAGACCAATGGAATAGAGCTGAGAGTTCAGAAATAAATCCACAAATCTGTGGTCAACTGACTTTTCATAAGGGTGCTAAGTCCTTTTGATGGGGAAAGAAGAGTCTCTACAATAAATGTTGCTGGGAAAATTAAATTTCCTCTTTCAGAAAAATGAAACAGGATCCTTGCCTCGTACCATACACAAAAACAAGTTCAAAATGGATTGAGGACCTAAATGTACACACTAAAATCAAAATTCTTAGAAGAAAAAGCAGGGGCAGCATTATCAGCCCTATTTTTCAACAATAGATTAATATTTTAACAAAAGTACAAACAGCACAAGACTAAATATAAATAAATGTGACTTTATAAAAGTTAAAAACTTTTGTTCATCAAAAGACTTTACCGAAAAAGAGTATCTTTGGAGACCATATATCTAACAAGAATCTTAACCAAAATATATATAAAACTTCAACAACTACAACAAAAAAAATAATCCAGTTATAAAAGGGACCAGGTTTGCTGGTCTGATAGAGCCTGGTAGAACCACTGAAACTATGGCCCCTAGATGCCCTTCAGGTCTGGAATTGAACCCACACCTATGGCTTCCAGTCAAACAAAAGACAGGCATATGAGTTGAACATTTACCTGAGGTAGATACACTTCCTGGAGGGAACAATCATGGGAGAAAGAAGGGCTGTTTATGCACAGGGAGACAGCTCAGAGGGCAGGAGTGCATGGAGGGATGGACACAGGGAAGAGGTAACTATCAGGAGGAAGTAGGAGGGGAGCTGTTGCATTGTGGTAAATTGTAGTCAATGTCAGGAGACAAAGTGTATATTAACTACTGTATGGAAAGTGAATTTGCTCTGTAAACTTTCACCCAAATCACAATAAATAAATAAATAATCCAGTCTTAAAACTGACAGAGGACTAGAATAGACACTTCGCAAGAGGACATTCAGATGGCCACCAAACACATGAAAAATGGTAAGCATCATTAATGATCAGAAAGATGCCAATCAAAACTACAATGAGCTACTATTACTCTACTACTAGGATAAACCAAACCTATTGCCATCGAATTGATTCCAACTCAAAGTGACCCCTGTTGGGTTTCCAAGGCTGTAAATCTTTATTGAAGTAGATTGCCTCATTTTCCTCTCATGGAGCAGCTGGTAGGTTTGAACTGCTGACCTTCTGTTTAGCAGCCAAATGTGTTACCTATCGTGCTGTCACAGCTCTTCCTACTAGGATGGCTGAGATAACAACAACAACAAAAAGCAGAAAATAGCAAATGTTGGCAAGGATGTGGGAAAACTGAGACTCTTATCCATTGCTGGTGGGATTGTAAAATGGTACTGTTGTTCTGGAAAACAATGTGGTAGTTCCTCAAAAAAACTGAAAATGGAGCTAGTTACCATATGACCCAGCAATTCCACTCCTACGTATATACGCAAAATACTTGAAAGCAGAGACTCAAACAGAGACTTGTTTAACAGTGTTCACTGCAGTACTATTTATAGTAGCCAAAAGGTAGAAACTTAAATGCCCATCAACAGATGAATGGATAAACAAAATGTGCTACATACATATAATGAAATACTACTCAGCCAGTAGGAGAAATGAAGTCTTGATACATGGTGTAATATGGATAGAGCTTGAAGACTTTATGCTGAGTGAAAGAAGTAAATCACAAAAAGGACAAATATTGTATGGGCACACTTACCTAAAATGACAAAACCAAAAACCCACTGCCATTGAGTTTATTTTGACTCATAGCAACCCTGTAGGACAGAGTAGAACTGCTCCATAGGGTTTCCAAGGCTGTAAATCTTTATAGAAACAGACTACCTCTCTTTCTCGTGTGGAGCAGCTGGTAGGTTCAAACCACTGATCTTTTGGTTAGCAGCTGAATGCTTTAACCACTGCACCACTGGACCTCCTTATGTAAAAAGATAATAAAAGGCAAATGTATAGAGAACAGTTTATTAGTGGTTACCAGGGCAGGAGGGAGAGGGAAAAGTGGTGTTAATGGTGATGGAAAAAAATCACATTGATTAAGGTAGAGTTGCATAGCTGATTATTGTAATGACTGTCAATAATTGTATACCTGTAAAAAGTAGTTGTAAGATGGATATATTTACAACAACCAAAAAGACAAAAAAAAGAGTAGCTTCTGAGGTTGCTTAGATACCAACCAAACACCTCATGGCATTTGGTTCCTTGGTTCGGGTCATGGTTTCATGAGATATCCTAGTTAATTGACTTAATAATGTGTTTAGTACTTCTGTTCTTCCTCCTAGTTCATTGTATAGTGCCTGGGGTGTTAAAAGCTTGCAAGAGGCCTTCCAAGGCAATAGAGACAAAAATTGGTCTCTATCCACCTGGAGCAACAGAGGAAGAAGAATAGTCAGGAACAGAAGGACCATGTGGAGTATGTGGCTAATTGCCCCTATGAACAACTGCCATGAGGTCAGAAGAACTGGATGATGCCCGGTTAACCATTACTGAACCTTTTGATCAAAGATTCCATAGATGAATCCTGA
Organism: Orycteropus afer afer; assembly: GCF_000298275.1. NCBI lineage: Eukaryota > Metazoa > Chordata > Mammalia > Tubulidentata > Orycteropodidae > Orycteropus > Orycteropus afer. The sequence continues at coordinate 18,377,502 of NW_006921613.1, read as the reverse complement.
CCAAAAGGGGAAAAATTACACAAAAGAATTTCAAATTCTCATGACTCTAGACTTCCTGGATCTATGGAGGGACGGGTGAACCCCTACAACTATTACTCTGCGATAATCTTTAAACCTAAACCAAAAATATCCCCTTAACTTTTCTTAAAAGCAAACAAGTACTTAACTAGTAAAATAGGTCTGCCTTGAACATTATGGTCTTTTTAAGAACTATCTAAATGGTATCAAATTGACAACAGTAACATGAAAGATTAGATAGGAACCTTAGGGGGCAGTGAGTTTATGTTAATGGGGAAAGAACAAGTCAGAAAAGGAGAGTAAGGACAGTTGCACAAATAACTGGTGATTTGGATAGGAGACCAAATCCAAAAGAAGATTCCTGTGAGTTTACTGATGAAATGATGGTGAAGAAGAGATAATGAAGAAGGAGGAGAGAAGTTGTCAAAAAATTTTACAGTGAAAGGATGAGCTAAAGATTTTTCTTTACCAAATCAGGAGCTTTAGTTGCTTGAAAACATAGTCTCAAATGCTGATGTCTTTGCTAAAGTCAGTAGGCAAATTCAGGAAGCAGTGAGATGTTACTACCATGAAATATATGAATTAAAAAAGAAAAGGACCATGTAGACAACTCTCACTAATTTTCTGATTAGAAATGCTGTCCCCATTCCCAGGCATAATCCAGATGATACAGAACTTCTACAAGGGAGTTACTACTGCAGCTGACAAAACACCAATGTTGTCCAGGTTCTCTTCATTGTTGGAATAAATTTTTATTGTATTTTTTGTATTTTTAATGTATGTATGTATTAAAATGTATCTGTAAGTTTATATGTAATATTTCTAACTCCCAAAGAAAAACAAAGATTTATAAAGATACTGATATTAAAGGGCAAAAATAATGAAAATTTTTAAAATGAGATATTCAACTTACGTTAGAACTAATTTACAGTGGAGTCATCAGAATGGAATCCCATCATAAATCAGGCTACCTGTGTATGTGGATTTTTTTTTTTTTATCTCTGTCTACTGAAAGAGTCTAGAATAATGACAACCTATCGATAATGAGTACAACTAGTGCCCAGAACTTGTTTTCTAAATACTATTCTCCACCAAAAGGAAACACAACTCCTTGGAGAAAAGACTGAAGTCAAGGACAGTCACTTGACTACTAACCTAAAAATTGGTGGTTTAAACCCACCCGGCAGCACTGTGGAAGAAAGTCCTGGTGATCTGTTCCTGTTAAGATTACAGCCAAGAAAAACCTATGGAGTAGTTCTATTCTGTAACACATAGGGTTGCCATGAGTTAGAATTGACTCCATGACAACAGATTAGGCTTTTTGGTTTGGTTTATGAATGTGTAGAGTAAGTTGGCAAAAAGGAAAATATAGCCAAATATTAACAATTTGTGAGTGTCAGTGAAACATATATGGGAGTTCATTGAACTGTTTTTGAAACTTTTTGGTAAGTCTGAAATATTTTCAAAATAAAAATTTAAAAGAAGAAGAAATTGGCAGTCTTTAACTGAATTCTGGGGAAAATATTGAGATAATCAGAAATACCTTATAAGAGACTTTGTTTTTCAATGTTCCATGTTGCATATTAGAGGCAGGGACAGGAAAAGAGATTATGAAGAGTATGGCTCCAACTATATTAACTGAAGTGGAGGTACAGTGGAGAAACAGAAAGAATTTAGCACAGAAGTTGGTTGTCAGTAGAAAAAGTAAGAGAAAGCAGTTGATACGGAACATGATAGTGATATTAAAAATAACAGAAGGGAGAATTTAGGAGGAAAATGGTGGGTTTGACATTGGTAACATTAAACCAGAGCAAAGAAATGATAAGTGATTCCATGCTTATTTGTTCATTGGTAATTATAATTCTTATTTCTGGTTTGTGTAGCTCAGAAATGTCATACCCTGCAAAGCATGAATAATCATTTGGAAGCAGTGCTGAAAGAGAAGAGGTCCCTCAGGCACAGACTGATGAAACCCATATGCCAGGAAAACTTGCCTATTGAAGTTGTATATCACAGGTAGTGCTGAAAAATAGAAATTAAGAGATTTACACTTATACTCTGAGAATAGGGTTTATTTAGACTAGTTTAAACAGTGTATCAGTGATTATATCTGTTAACATTATTATTAATGATGATACATTAAACTAGAAAATCCTTGCTTTTAAAGAATTATAGCTATGGTGAAAAGAAAGGGGTTCCTTTTGTTATTATGTTGTGGAAATTAAAAAAGATGATTTTCTGAAAGAAATTAGGTCCGTGCATGCAGCAAAGGTAAAATTGTTTTTCTTAATATAGACTTTTCCATAAAATAAATTTATCCTTGAGTTAATGTTGTCTACATGTATATTAAAGAAAGGAGCTCTGGTTGTGCAGTGGTTAAAGCATTCAGCTGCTAACCACAAAGTCGGAGATTCAAACCCACCAGCTATCTGTGGGAGAAAGGTGAGTCAGTCTGTTTCTGTAAAGATTTACAGTCTTAGAAGCCCTATGGGGCAGTTCTACTCTGTCCTATAAGGCCACTAAGAGTCAGAATCAATTTGATGGAAGTGGGTTTGGTTTTTGGGTTTTATACATAAAAATTCTTTTGGGAGTGGCATGGATAAGAGGGAGGTTTAAGCAGAGACAGATGAAAATTATATCAACTAGGGGAGAGAAAAACTGAGTTTTGGTCTCATCTTTGCTGTTTACATGTGAATGACTTAAATTTACCTCAGTTTCCCAATCCATAGAACAGAGATTATTTCTGTTTGTCTCTTCCTTATAGGAGTATTACAACTATGAAGTTGAAGATACAGTTTATTACTAATAAACAAAGGAGTAGGCATTTGGGATCTGTTGCTAACTTTCTCCACCAATGCTTCACTAGCTGACCCTGAGTAGATCATTGTCTTCTCTTAAGTGTCAGGGTATTTACTTTGTAGTAAAATAATATACAAAATCTCATTCTCATGGATATAGTGTCAGTATCTGTCCAGTACAGTACATAGTCATTAATGCATTAAAACATATATTTTACTACATCAAAGAACTGTTGTTGTTGTTATATGCCGTTGAGTTGGACCCGACTCATAACGACCCCTCCTTGGGTTTCTGAGGCAGTATCACTACAGAAGTAGATTGCCTCATCTGCCTTCTGAGGAGTGGCTAGTGGGTTTGAACCGCCAGCCTTCTGGTTAGCAGTCAAGTGTCTTAGGCACTACGCTACCAGAGCTCCTTAAAGAAGAACTAAGTAATGATTTTAAAGCATTTTGCAAATACAGAGATTCAAAATAGTTTATGTGTAGACTGTTTCTATGAAGTACATTTACCCTTATTGTCCTCACTCTTCACTGAGAAAGAGTAGATTAAAATGGAATTAGGTTTTATCTAGGAAAAAGCCCTTCACCTTATATAAGAAAATAATTAACTTTGAAGTTTGTCTAAAATTAGGTTGGGTTTCAGCTATGATTAGTGTAGTCTCTTTCCATTTCTCTATAGGGATGACAAATAGGTCCTACATAAAGTAAAAGAGAACCATTTTACCCTAATATTTCCATGAATGTGGAAAGATTGTTACTGGCTTGATTGTAATTCTCTTTTCTCGAATTAAAAGTAAGAAAAAAAAAAAAGGAGGGAAATACAAAATTAAGCTAAAAAAAAGTTGACTTTTTTCTCCCTCTTCTAGATACATGGTACATTTACTGGAGTTGGCAGTAACTTTCATTGAGAAATTAGAAATCCATCTTGAAACAATTAGAAATATCCCCCATTTAGATGCAAACCTAAAGAACATGGTAAGTATTAATACAGTGATAGTATCTTAATACCTCATCAACTCCTTTCACATTATTTTTAGCTGTCTTACTTTAGTTTTAGGTGCTCTGGTGGAGCAGTGGTTAAGCATTTGGGTGCTAATCAACAAGTTGGCAATTCAAACCTACCAGCTGCTCCATGGGAGAAAGATGAGGTAGTCTGCTTTCCATAAAGATTTATAGCCTTGGAAATCCTATGGGGCAGTTCTACTCTGTCCTAAAGGGTCAGTATGAGTCAGAAATGACTTGGTGGCAGTTGGCTTAGTTTGTTTTTTGTTCTTAATTTTTATACCAAAATCTCAAATATGTGATCTCTTTGTTTAACTTTTTGATTGTAAATATTATGAGTTCATTATTTTAAAAACCAAAATTACTTTCCTTTCTACATCATTTTTCTTTGGAAGTTATTTCACATTCTTTTATTCCAACATCTAATAAATACATGTTGTCTTCATTAACTAAAGGGCTGTGCTATTAGGTATTGTGAGAGATCAGTCCCTGCCCTGAAAAGTCTCAGAAGTTTGGTGAGACTGCTATAACATATATACTTTCTACTTCATATTACTGTATTTGCATATTAAGTATGGCACAAAATTATAAAGATGATGCAGTCTATTGAGCACAAAAATTGGAGGGGTGACTTTCAATTTAGTGTCATTGGGAGTAGAATGGGAGGTAGGAAGACTTCAGTAAAGTTTTATAGAGGAGTGTATGGTGAGCTGAATCCTGACGTATCGGTAGGATTTAGATATACATTAGAAAGAATAGTTCAGACAAAAGTAACAATGTGAATAAAGACATGAAAGTCAGAGAGCACAGTGTGGTAGTTCAATTTGTGTGTCAACTTGGCTGGGCCTGGTTGAGTGGCTGGGCAGCTGGATATAGTAGTTCCCATGATGGGACTGGTAATCAACTCCATGGTGGAATCTACTGTGAGCAGCTGTGTAGCTGCCTTAGGGAATGTGATCTGCTTCCTGTATATAAGCAGAAGTCTTGGGGAATGGTCTCACACTTGAACCCTGCATGTAGCTGTGTCATGTTCAGCAGCCTGCCATGCTCTGCCGACTTTGGGACTTACAGTGGACTTGAATTAATGGCCTGCTGTGTGGTTTGGTAACATAAGGATTGTGCCTTTTTACTTGTCAACCTTGGGCTTGTCAGTCTCAACAGCCAGCAGCTGTCTGAGTGAAGAAAAACCTCTAGCTTCAGTGGGCCGGGAGCTGGAGGCAGAGCTGAAGCCCAAGGCTGAGGGGCTTTCACCCAACCCCTAGAGCTTGGTACTTTGAACTTGGACTTAAAGCCTCCAAATTGTAAGAATAAACTCTTGTTTGTCATCCCATTTGTGGTATATTCTTGTTAGAGTGGTATTAGGTAACCAAAACACACAGGTAGTTGGGGAAAGAGTTGTACTACATTTTGGCTGCTGCCTCCTGTTGAGCAGGGGAGATTAGCTTAGGGTTCGTTTATGGAATGCCTTGAAAACAAGAGTAAGGGGTTTAGACATCACTGTGTGAGTAATAGGGACACATTGAATTTTTTTTTTTTTTTTTTAAGTGAAGGGCACCGGGCAGTGACATGTTCAAAACTGTGCCTTAATCATGAGAAAAATATTGGATAAATTAGACTGAGCCTTGCTTGTGGGTAGAGAACATCAACATTAGCATCACCTTGTTAGGAATGGAGAATTGCAGTCTTCATTTACCTAGACCTTCAGAATCAATCCTAATTTAACAAGATCCTCAGGTGAATCTTATGCATGTTAAAGAGAGGCTCTGGATTAGAAGAGAAACCAAAGGAGGAGAATGTTAAACATAATTACAGTTATTCAAACAAACGTTTAAAGCATGGGGATAGAAAGGATTCTGTAGGTTTTTGGAGAGGGTTTAAAGGTAGAATTTCTATATCATGGGTACTGTTTGGATGAGAGACATATCCAAAGCAATGAATTTCTAGCCTGAGTGACTTCAGGGTAAATAGGATGAATTATGGGTTAAAGAAGTTAACAAGTTTGTTTTCTGTCTTGTCTTACACATATAGAAGATATCCAATCAATGTTTGTTGAACTGCAGTTAAACTAGTTTGAGATAGTAATTGTTCCAACAGACTGAAATGTGGGACTGAATTATAGGAAGAAGGTTAGGTTCGACAGTGTAGATTTGAGGGTCATTTGTATTGAGGTGATAATTGAAGACAAAGGTGAGCTGAACTCACAGAGAGAAGGTCTATACTGTAAGAAGTGGGGGAGCAGGATTTTAAGGAGCTTTTCTATTAGGGAGGAGGAGCTCTGGTGGCACAGTGGTTAAAGCATTCACTTGCTAACCAAAAGGTCAGAAGTTTGAACCACTACCACTTTGTGAGAGAAAGATGATGCAGTCTGCTTCTGTAAGTATTTACAGCCTTGGAAACTCTATGGGGTAGTTCTATAGGGTCACTGTAAGTCAGAATCGACTCGATGGCAGTGGGTTGGGTTTGGTTTTTGTATTAGGGGTCTGGAAAAAGATCTGATGTTAACTTTGGTATCATAATTATAATGAAATGATGAAGAATTAATGACAGGCATGTAATTTCTGTTTCCCCTTTTCAAATATTACAGAGCAAAGCTTTAGCAAAGATGGATATTTTGGTAACTGAGACAGAAGAACTAGCAGAGAATATACTCAAGTGGCGAGAACAACAAAGGGAAGTTTCCTCTTGTGTCCCTAAAATATTAGCTGAAGAAAATGACCTTCATAAACATGACATTATAATGCCTCCTTTACCTTTTAATTCTAAAGTTCATATCCAAACTATTAATGCTAAATGAACATCATCTGTTTTATTTTGGCTTCATTATGTATAATCATAATAAGTCTATTTCTAATCAAATGTGGCCTGGGTATTTGTAGGTTTTGCTGCTAGCAATACTGAAAGAGCTCTCTTTATGTTAAAGTACCAGGATTCCAGGTTCATTAAAACCAACCTGAATTTTCTTTTTTTGCCCCCATATATTTTAATTTCAGTTTTCACTGAAACTGAGGAACAAATAATAACTATGAGGTTTCTGAAAATGAGTACATTAACCATTCATTTCTCAGGCAGCAGAATCTCTATTAAATGTCTTTAAACATGCATATTCCTGAACTAGAAGAGCTTTCTTGAATTTGAAACTGTCTGCTGATTATTCTTGTGGAATTGTGACAAAGTGAGCAGCAAAGCATTAACATAGCAATCCTGACTTTGAAAAGCCTGTTTACAAGGTTGGCACTTGGCTGGCATCTGGGAACATAGATTTCAGGAATGTTCCATTACACTGACTGATTAAGAGTTGCTATTTGTGTGGTTTATGCAGAATACTTCCTTTCCTTCTTGGAGTCTGGAATTTTGATACATGTTGGGCAGAGGGTGTTTACATGAGTACCTCCTAGTGAAAACCTTGGCCACCCAGTGTCCAATGAGCTTCTCTAGGAGACAACATTTCACACATACTGTCAACTTGTTGCTGGAAGAATTAAGTTCATCCTATGTGACTCCACTGGGAGAGGACTTGTGCTTGGTTTCTCCCCTAGAATTCACCCTGTGTGGTTTTTCCTTTTGCTATTTTGCTTTTTATCCTTTTACTCCAATAATTCATACTATGAATATGATGATATATTCTGAGTCTTTTGAGTCCTTTTAGTAAATTGTTGAACTTGCTACAGCCAGTAAACACACTAAGCAATTCTTGGGGGTGTTCACTGGCAGCCTTAGGTATAGGTAGAAAAGAAAAGTAGAATAAAAAGAAAAGCAGCATATTCTAATGAAACTTTAGAGGTTTACCTCATAAAGTGCTCAGGTATTTTACCTAGTCTAAAATTATTGTGTGTACAACATGGAGTGGTAGAATGATACAACTGCCTCAGAAGGTACTGATTTGCATCAGTAATATAACTACCCCTGGTTTATTGTATTTTCAGATTTGGGGTTCTGTTTTATTTTTAAATGTGTACGGTATTTTTGTACTGTTGAATTCTCTACATGACAAGGGCTCACTGACACATACGCCTTAACACAAGAAAACTTCAGGACATAGTAAATGGGATAAGTAAAGTAATTGCTCTTAAAGATATAGGATCATTAAAAAAAATCCTGAACAACCAGGGATCATGTTTTGAAGTCTACTTTGCTGATTTGTGCAAATGGAATATAGAAGAGTGGTCATAATATCTTGAACATTACCTAACACTTAAGTGAAGCCTTCAGTTGTATTTCATCAGAAATCTATTCAAGCCCAGCCTTGGTTTCAAAGCTTTGTCTTCATGTGATTTCCTATATTAGTTTATATACATGTGTATATCTTTCCTTTCATGTTATGAATATTGATATGCTTGGTTGTTTTGGCTTTATTTCTGTTTTCTATTATATCTTTTTCAAGATAATAAAATAAACCTTTTTTAAAATATTAATATTTCTTAATAAAATGTTGTGGCCCTTGTCTGAATCCTAAGTAATACAAAGAAATGATTCTTTATTTAGCTTACCCAGTTAAAGTATAAGCATAGACTTTCTGACTCACAAAAAGTTGAGGTAAGTTGAGCTTCAGGTATCCCCCAAAGGAAAAAGATAATTTAGTACCTATGATTAAGTTCTGATAAATTTTTTATTCAACTTTCAGAGATGTGCTTTAAGCCTCCTGAATTTGGGGTGGGGATGGAGAGGGCATGTGGGATTAAGATGAGCTACTTTAGCTACTATCATGTGGGGAGGAAGAGCACTAGCTCTAGAATTAGACCCATTTTTGAATCCAGGTTCCTCTTCTGTTTTTTGTTATTTATTTAATCAGATTCGATTTTCTCATCTGTAAAACAAAGATGATAAAAGTATTTCATGGAATCTTAGGAAGATTAAATGAGATAATACATGAAAAGCAATCAGATCTTAGCACTTAATAAGTGAAAGTCAGTGCTTTACTAGTTATAACCAGTATAGCACCATCCCCCTACATATAGAGAGGCCATCACTGTATCTTCTTACCCTGCCAGTTTGCTTTTTTGTTGCACCTAGCACCATTTGACATACCTTTATGTATTGATTGTCACCTCTCCCTTCACAGTATAGTCTAAGTGCTGAGGAGGCAGGGACTTTGTTTTGTTTGGCCGCATATCCTCTGTGCCTTAGGACAATGCTGACTCAGTATTTAATACTTATTTCTTTTTGAATTAATGAACCAAATGTGATCAAACAGCATTCCCTCCCGGACCACAAGAACTATCAGGGTGGCCATGAGGTTCCAGAACAATTAAAAGAAGCTCGCTGGAAAGCACCCACTCCAAATACTTCTCCCCACTCGAAACGCCTCTCCCTCGTTTTAGCCCCTCCCCCCCAAGCTCCCCCACTCCAAACTCCTTTTCAGAGAAACTGTTGCTTTGCTAGGAACGGCAAAAACGTGGGTATTCCCCATTTTATAGGCCTATAAAATGTAAGACTTGCCAGTTCAAGTCAATGTAGTAAATTAAGACGTTTAGCAAAGCACTTTATAAGCCTTCCAGGCGTTAAGGCGTTAACCAAAACTTATGCTTGAATCTATATATCATGGACATAGGCGCTCTGGCGGCATTGTGAAAGGTCGACAGTTGGAACTCACCAGGTGCTTCCTGGGAGAAAGATGAGACAGTATGTACTATAAGGTGGCACACAACAACAACAACACGACTCGGGCTTGGTTTGGATTTCTAGTTATGTACAATACCAAACTCACTGCCCTCGAGTTGGATGGTTTCCAAGGCGGTATCACTACCTTCTCTCTGAGGAGTGGCTGGTGGGTTTGAACTGCCAGCCTTGCTGGTTAGCAGTCAAGTGCCGTAGGCACTACGCCACCCGAGGCACGCTGCCAAGAGCCAACAGTTAATCCCAAAACCAAGGAACGAGCTCGCTTGCTTGCAGCACACTGGTCTGGCACTAGCCGCATCGGATCTGCGCTCTTCAGTGTGGCAGGCTCAGGATTGGCCGCCGCTTGGCAGGCACCGCCCCCGCCTCACTGCTTCGCTCGCAAAGTTGGGGGCGACCCTAGAGAGGTGGAGGGGCGGGGCTGGATGCCCTCCCGCCCACCAACTTCAGGATTGGCAGCAGCTCTGCAGGGACCGCCCCGTCTGGGATTCGATGCGCGTGAGGGCAGGTGCGGCCCTAAAAATGTGTGTGGGCGGAGCGAGGAGGGGCGGGGCCTGGACTCCTCCCGCCCACCACATTCAGGATTGGTCGCTGCTCTGCGGGCCTCCCTCCCAATCGACCGTCGTGGGAGGCTCGTGGGATGGGCGGGGTCGGGTTGGGGAGGTTTCTGGACTTGGAGCTGGGGTTGAGGATGCGGCCGCTTGACCAGCCTGTTGGACTTGGGCTGTGGCTGAGGGATGGCGAATGTGCGAGTGGCCCTGAGGGTCCGGCCTCTCAGTAAGAGGTGAGTCTGGGCAGGAGGGGAAGCCTGAGGCGTTATCTGAGCTGAGAGGAGCGGGAGGTCCTCGCACCCCCTGAAGTAATTCTGGCGCGGAGAAATGAGACACAAAGTGACTCGAGGGGCCACTATCCGGAAACCGAGAAGACCTAGCGGCACAGGGGTGGAGCTTTCGCGTCTTGCCCAGAGCTGTATTGGTTCCCGAATAGCCTCAGGGTGGGATCCTCTGTGTAGGATTCCCTGGCGTCCTGCCAACAGGATCTTCGAGGACTGCAGCTCAAGTCTCCATTCAGGTTTGGACCTTTCTCACTGAGTACGTTGAGGTGGGTTCGGAAAAACATCTCTCTGAGGGATGGACAATTTCGTCTCTCTTGGTCACTTAAGAGTATCTGTGAGGACTGAAGATAGAACTGTGTGTTTCTGTATGCACATGGATTCTCTGGAAGATATGGAGGAAGGCAGATTTCAAGGGTGTGGAGGGAAGTTGAAGCTCAGAGATGGTTTCATCCTAAGCTCGCCATCCTACTTAATCATGGGCAAAACCTGAAGCGGGGAAAGTTACTGTAACTGCTTCTCTAATTCTTGCCAGTGTTTGTTTCCTCATAAACTGAAACCAAACTCACTGCCGTCGAGTGATTCTGATTCACAGTGACCTTATAGGACAGAGTAGAACTGCCCCATAGGGTTTTCAAGGCTGTACATCTTTATTGGAGCAGACTGCCACTGTTCTCCCATAGACCAGCTGATGGATTCAAACTGCAGACTTTTTGGTTAGCAGTTCAGGGCTTGACCTCTGCACCACCAGTGCTCTTCTGTTTCCTCATGGTAAATCTAATCCTGCATGCTCTTGAGGCATCCAGTGTCCAACCACATAGTTTCTTCCTCTTTTCATTAATTTTCCACTTACAGGTTTGGAAAGTCAGGCAAAGTTTCTCAGAAGAGTTGGTGTTTGAACTGTTTTTTAAAGACCGTGTAGTTTGCTGCAGCTGGAGAAGGTGTAACGGGACGCTATGTAGTAAGAACATCACGAGCAATGATCTTAGGCTGATTAGAAATAGCCAAATTCTAGGTGGATTGGGTAAAGTGGAGGAGTAAAAGGAGATAAAGCTAGCAAAGTTTGAGTTGGGACCAGTAAGTTTATACTGGAATTATATGAGAGGTTTAAAAGTATCTAGTATATAAGATGGCTTCATAATTGGGAAAAGGGGCCAAGAAAGGGTTTTGGAAAAAAAAAAAAAAAGGAACTGCCAGAGCCAGAGGCTTCTTCCAAGGTAGCAGCTATACCTGTGAAACCCTCCCAGAACAAAAATTGGTATGTTTGCCCAGATATGGGGACAGCTGGTTTTGAAAAGCCATGTAATTAATGAAGTAATGAAGAGGGGAGAAAAAGAGAAATGGGATGGGGAAAAAACAAGCAAAACAGAAAAATGAGTAAGAAAAAGGTAAAAGAGGACCAGTGAATAAAGAAAAAGAGCAGCATGTGCCTGAACTTCTGTTTAGATTGGTATCTGGCTTATGCATAATTGGAGCTGGAAGGGTTTTCACAGGTGTTGCTACTGCCCTAGAAGTAGCCTTTGGCAGTACCTGTTTTTGCAAAACTATTAGAGAAAGAATTGTCCTCAGGATAACAACATTGACCATTGTTATGAACTGAATTGTGACTCCCCCCCCACCAAATATGTGTTGTTAATCCTAACCCCTGTATCTGTGGGCAGTGTTTGTTATGTTAATGAGGCAGGATTAGTGTCTGATGTGTTTTAAATCAATCTCTTGAGATATAAAAGAGATCAAGCAAGCAAAGGAAGTGGAGGCAGAGATGGGGGACAGAGATACCAAGCCACATGAAGATTGCCCAGGAACAAAAGCTTAAAGAGACAAGGACCTTTCCCCAGAGGCAACAGAGAAAGACGTCCTCTAGAGCTGGTGCCCTGAATTTGGATTTCTAGCCTCCTAAACTGAGCTCTGGTAGCATAGTGGCTAAGGCACTTGACTGCTAACCAGAAGGCTGGCGGTTCAAACCCACCAGCCACTCCCCGGAAGGAAGGTTGGGCAATCCTACTTCTGTAGTGACACTGCCTCGGAAACCCAAGGAGGGGTCGCTATGAGTCAGGGCTGACTCCACGGTACATAACAACAACAACAAAACTGAGAAAATAAATTTCTGTTTCTTAAAGCCACTCACTTGTGGTATTTCTGTTATAGTGTTGAGCCCGGAAAGGAATGTCGGCGAGAGGAAGTCACCACAGACACGATAATGCAAAAGCAAAAGGAAAGTTTATCAGCTAGCTCGAGCTAGGGTCCCTGCTCTTGCTAACGCAGTGGCCAAGGCAAAAGACTTCGTGCTCTTTTACTATCACATTTTTATAGGAAAAAATATAGGGTGGAGTAGTACCAGGGCTTAGGGGTACAGATGATTGGTTGTTGCTAAGGGGTTTAGGGCAGGGATCTGAGATGTTGGGGGACGTGTTGGAATCCCCCGGCTCCAAAGTCTACTTAGGGAATTATTATCTAGGGAGGATGCAGAGCCCTGATACGTGGGAGACTTCAGGAGCCAGGTAAATCTCTGATACGCGCTGAATCCGAGGAAATCTCTGATACATGCTGAGTCCGGAGGGTAGATAAAAGCCCTGAGGCATGGGGAGTGTTAGAATCCCCGACACTGAAAGACTTCTGGTTAAAGATATACCTGGAGGCCATTAGGACTCAGGCCTCACATTTCCCCCTTTTTTTGTTATGCACATGAGGAATCTTCCTCCTGTGTCACAGGAGATAAAGACTGATATTGTTGTCTCAAGACCATAAGTTGTACAGTATTAACCTGATCTTTTACAAATGATAT
>NW_006921613.1:18356405-18360918 GCF_000298275.1 Orycteropus afer afer | reverse complement strand
TTTTGCTTCAGGTGAGTGTCCTCTCTGATGCCCTGGGGTGTGGACTACCGCTACCATTCGCGGCCGGGTGACAGCTGATAACAAGCGAAGAATTTCCGTCTGGTTCTTTATTTCTCTTCCTTCTGTGTTTTTGAACCCACGCTCCCAGTAGATGGCGCCATGTATATGAAGAGTCGCATATGCGTAACGACTGTCCATATACACCATTAGCTTCTTTCCCTCTGCTCTTTCCAATGCCTCTGCCAGGGCGATAAGTTCAGCTTTCTGAGCGGAAGTTCCTGGTGGCAAAGCGTCGGCCCAAATAATCTCCTCCCGGTCGTTTACCACCGCGGCACCTGCATACCTTAGTCCATCCTGTACGAAACTGCTTCCATCTGTGAACCAGGTGAAGTCACTGTTTTCCAACGGGCAGTCTCACAAGTCCTTTCTGACCGTATTTACCTCTGCGAGTATCTCTGAGCAGTCGTGCAGAGGTTTATCTAGGTCAGGGTCAGGCAACAGGGTGGCGGGATTTAAAGCTGTTGGGGCTAAGAATTGCACCCTTGGAGTGTCAAGTAATAGACTCTGATAATGAGTTAATCTGGCGTTGGTTATCCATTTCCCTGGAGGCTGTTTGAGCACTCCTTCAATGGCATGGGGAGTGGTCACTTTCAAAGTCTGTCCATGGGTTAACTTATCTGCATCTTTAGCTAGCAAAGTGGTGGCAGCAATAATTCTCACGCAAGGGGGCCATCCTGCTGCTACTAGATCCAATTTCTTTGAGAGGTATGCTACTGGCTTCTTCCATGGCCCCTGTTGTTGTATTAGGACCCCCCTTGGTTATTCCTTTTTTCTCATCAACAAACAGATGAAATGGTTTAGTGGGGTCAGGTAATGTCAATGCTGGGGTTTTAAGGAGTGCTTCCTTAAGTTCTTTAAAAGCTGAGTCCCTCTGAGGAGTCCAGTCCCACTCCGACCCTTCCCTGCTGAGTTCATAGAGTGACTTCGCTTTTGTGGCGAAATCTAAAATCCACAGCTGAGAATAACCTACTGTTCCTAAAAATTCTCTCATCTGCCTTGGGCTTGTGGGTTGGGGAATCTGTAGGACCGTCTGTTTCATGGCTTCAGTGAGCCACCTCTGCCCAGCTCTTAACTTATACCCCAAATATGTGACTTCTGGCTTAGCTATCTGAGCTTTCTTGGCACTAGCTCGATATCCCAGCTCTCCCAGAGTGGTGAGCAGTTTCCTGGTTGCTTCGAGGCACCCTGCCCGGTCGGGGGCTGCTATTAACAAGTCATCTACATATTGTAGTAAAGTTATTTGCGGGTTTTGGCCCCGGTACTCACGTAGGTCGTCACTCAAGGCTTCATTAAACAAAGTGGGTGAGTGCTTGAACCCTTGGACCAACCTTGTCCAGGTCAGCTGGCCGAGGATTTTATCCATCTCATCAACCCATTCGAAGGCAAAAATGTCTTGGCTCTGCGGGGCTAGGGGCAGGCTAAAGAAAGCATCCTTCAAGTCCAGGGTAGTATACCACACATGATCTGGGGGAAGATTGCTGAGCAGCGTATAAGGGTTAGGGACTGTGGGATGTATGTCTTCAACTCGGCGATTTACCTCTCTCAGATCCTGCACCGGTTGGTACTCTCCCCCTGGTTTCTTTACTGGGAGGAGAGGTGTATTCCATGCAGACCGGCACCTCTTTAGTACCCCTTCCCGTAACAGCTGCTGGATATGGGGTTGTATGCTTTCCCGGGCTTCCCTAGGCATGGGATACTGTCGGACTCTCACCAGTGTGGCAGAGGGTTTTAAGTCCACAATAATGGGTGGTCGGTGTCTTGCCAATCCAATTCCTCCAGTTTCTGCCCAGGTTTAGGGGAACTCTTCCAGCCATGGAGCCATATCCGTTAAGTCTGCACATCGGTCTTCTACATCTTTATACAAGCGGTATTCGTCGTGCAAGGCGACCGTCAGGACCCGTAGAGGGGAGCTTTCCCCATCGGTAACCTGGACACCGTTTTTGTGAAAGAATATATGGGCTTGGGCTTTGGATAATAAGTCTCTTCCTAACAGCAGTGCAGGACAATCGGGTACAATTAAGAATGAATGGGACACTTGCTTAGTTCCCAGATTCACTTGTCGCTGCATTGTCCAATGATACCGCTTTGCCCCTGTTGCCCCCTGGACGAGGCTAGTTTTTGAAGAAATCTTTCCCTCCTTCTTATTTAGGATGGAGTACTGAGCCCCTGTATCCACCAGGAACTCTATTGGCTTCCCCTACACCTTCAAGGTTACCCAAGACTCAGGGAGGGGTTCTGAGTCCCATCTCCCCTAGTCGCTGTCCTCACCTGCCATCAGCGTCCTAACAGGAGTAGGCTTTTCATATTTTTTGTTCTCTTTCTTTGGGCATTCATTCTTCCAGTGTCTGGTCCCTTTGCAAAATGCGCATTGGTTCGGGGCCAGGGGTGGGTCTCGGCGGGGCCTGTCATGTTGGTCTTGTCTCCTTCCTCTCCCTCTCCCTAAGTCTCCCCGAGCTCTGGCAAAGAAAATCTTTGCTAACTCTTTCTGATTTTGTTTATTCTCTTTAGCTTGGAATTCCCTTTCCTCCCTCCATATTCTTTCCTCCCTTTCCTCTGGGGTTTCTCTAGTATTATACACCCTTTCTGCTGCTTTCATTAAGTCCTGTAGGGTCTGCTCACCTAATCTGTCTATCTTCTGAAGCTTTCTTCTGATATCAGGGGCTGCTTGGTTTACAAAAGATAGGACCGCTGCTGCTCTACTCTCATCGGCTAGCAGGTCCATGGGAGTATACAGTCTAAACGCTTCCATCATCCTCTCTAGATATGCTGCAGGGCACTCTGTCGGCCCCTGCCTGACTAGGTTTACCTTGGCCAAATTAGTCGGCTTCCTCGCCGCCGCCGCCGCCGCCGCCGCCGCCGCCGCCCAGAGACTGGCCATTAGAATCTGGCGGTACTTTTGGAGACGCTCCCTACCTTCAGGTTGTTCAGAGCTCCAACCGGGAGGAGATAACGGGAACCCAGTGCCAATTAAATTCTGAAGCGTTGTCGGTTGCCCATTATCCCCAGGCACATTTTTCCTGGCTTCGGTCAAGATCCTTTCTTTTTCTTCAGTGGTGAACAAAACCTGCAATAGCTGCTGACAATCATCCCAAGTGGGGTTATGAGTAAACAATATAGAATCTAACAAATTAATTAGGCTTTGGGGGTTTTCAGAAAAGGGGGCGTTTTACGCTTTCCAGTTATACAGGTCCGATGTTGAAAACGGCCAGTACTGCCAGGTTCTGCTTCCATCCTCACGGGGCGGGCCATTTGCTCTGAGAGGCAGTGCCTGGACAGTAGACGATGGAGCTTCAGCCTGGAGCCCCTCTGGCGTGGGCAGAGGCCAGAGGCTGGACCTATAATGACAGGCGGCGCACTTGGAGCACTTGCTGCATTCCCTCCCGATACTTGTGGAACCTGGAGAGGGTGGGAAGGTGGCGGAGGGGCACAGGGAGGTGGAGATACACCGCTTTCTATATCCATCAGATCAAGGTCAGCCTGAGAATCAGGCAAGACCGGTGGAACAGCTGCTCGGGACCCAGGTCGTCTCGGTTTCTCCTTTTCGCTAGTCCCGAGCGAGGATGTTAATACCTTAACAGAGAGGTTCGGAAGAAAAGGTTTTAGCCATGGGGGGCGGGTTAGTCACTATATCTTGCCACACTAAAATGTAAGGAAATTGTTCTGGGTGCCCACGGGGGCCTGGCACCTGGACTCGGTCGAATACGGCTGTGATCACCTTTCCATCCAGTGAGCCCTCCGGAGGCCACCCCACCTCAAGAGAGGGCCATTCTGAAGAGCAATAAGTTATTAGTTTATTTTTCTTAATTATCACAGACTAATTAGATCCCCTGGTTTTAAACTCTGAAAAATGTTCAACCATCAGGGACAGAGGGGTAGTCTGTTTCTGTCCCATTTCAACCTCCTTTAAGAAAACACAGAACAAATAAAAGACAAGTGGCCACACAACAAGAGACACCTAAACAGACAGCACAAATATCCGACACCCAGCAGAGATCTCGTTCCAGTACCACAGATTGGAGGGGCCTCCCTCCTCCCCTGAAGTGGGCTGCCCTTACCAAAAAGCGCCCACAGCCTGCCTGTGAGTTGGGGAAGGGCTCCTTCCCCCACTCATCAGGCGCGTCCGCCGGTTTCCAGCCTTTCCTGATGGACTAGTGTCCCCACGCAAAGGACGTATTCTAGTCCTGCCGGCTTCCTGAAACTTTCCTACTATCGCATCGCAGGCAACTTCACTCATTCCGAATTGTCCTTCCCAGCCAACGCACCAAATGTTGAGACCGGAAAGGAATGTCGGCACGAGGAAGTCACCACAGACACGATAATGCAAAAGCAAAAGGAAAGTTTATCAGCTAGCTCGAGCTAGGGTCCCTGCTCTTGCCAACGCAGTGGCCAAGGCAAAAGACCTCGTGCTCTTTTACTATCACATTTTTATAGGAAAAAATATAGGGTGGAGTAG
>NW_006921613.1:18354613-18356200 GCF_000298275.1 Orycteropus afer afer | reverse complement strand
CAGAGCCCTGATACGTGGGAGACTTCAGGAGCCAGGTAAATCTCTGATACGTGCTGAATCCGGAGGAAATCTCTGATACATGCTGAGTCTGGAGGGTAGATAAAAGCCCTGAGGCATGGGGAGTGTTAGAATCCCCGACACTGAAAGACTTCTGGTTAAAGATATACCTGGAGGCCATTAGGACTCAGGCCTCACAATAGCAGCACTAGACAACTGAGACAACACTCTCAACAGTAACTTCCCAGGTTCCTGGGAACTAAAACCAAAAAAGGCCATGAATCAGTTCCAACTCATGGTGACCCTATATGTATTACGGAGTAGAATGCCATAAAGTTTTTTTTTTTTTTTTTTTTAGCTGTAATCTTCATGGAAGCAGATTGCCTTTTCTTTTGCAGAACCTCTGGGTGGGTTTGAAATGTCAAACTTTAGGTTAGTTGAGCATGAACTGTGCCACCTACCCACCCACTGCCATCAGATGTATTCCAACACATAGTGCCCTTATAGGACAGAGTAGAACTGTCCCATAGGATTTCAAATTTTTGTGGAAGCAGACTGCCTCATCTTTCTTTCACAGAACAGCTGGTAGGTTCGAACTGCCAACCTTTTGGTTAACAACCAAATACTTTAAACCAGAGCTTTTTTTGTACCACCAGGGACCTATAAAAGCATGTGTTAGATTAAGAAGATTATGTTGAAATGGGTTTTTATTTACACCCACAAGGAATAACATTAAATCTAATCAAACAAAAGGAGGGGAAAGAAGAGCACAAAAGCTTATTTACTTTTAGTTCAAGTTAAGAGCCTCAAGCAGCAAGTGGCAGAATGCCAAGACGCAGATTATGGTAGCTAAAGATTCAGGAGCAGATATGGGTAAGCACAGTGTGACCCCAGCTAAGAAACCAAGACCACTCCTCTTCTCACAGAATTCTGCAGAGATGACAGCTATACTACAGGGTATGTTAACTTTCACTGTCTTCTCTGAGGCTTATCAGAATGTAGAGAATCTGCTGATTATATGGTTTGTTCCAACCTTCAAATAGGTCATTGGCACAGACTCAGTTACAAAGTCATTGGATCTGATGTTATGCTTGGGAAGAAATCTTAGAGATCATCTGTTCAAGCTTCCATTTTTGTTTTACCAGATAAGAAAATGGTCCAAATTTGGGAATTGTGTTATCTAAGGAGTTCTGGTGGCATAGTGCCTAAGGCATTTGACTGCTAACCAGAAGGTTGGCAGTTCAAACCCACCAGCCACTCGGTGGAAGGAAGAAAGGTTTACAAGTAGATAGAGCCACGATTTACCAGGCCACACTGCACTTTCCTGAGATTAAAGAAAAGTTGCGCTTCTTTCTCAATCACATGTCCATTTGCTCAATAGGGTTAGAACTGACCCTTAATAAAATGGTGATATAATAAAGTGTTTTGGTTTCTTCCCTACAACCCCACAGTAAGGAGCACTGGTGGCATGGTGGTTAAAACACTTGGCTGCTAGTTCCGGCAAGATGGCGGACTAGGCAGAAGGATTGCACAGACCCTCTTCAACAAAGAAAAGGGAAACCAATTAACACAGACACAGAAGATAATCAT
>NW_006921613.1:18336129-18349708 GCF_000298275.1 Orycteropus afer afer | reverse complement strand
TGGGTGAAAATTTACAGAGCAAATTCACTTTCCATACAGCAGTTCACATACACTTTGTCTCATGACATCAACTACAATTTCCCACAAAGCAACAGCTCCCCTCCCACTTCCTCCCCATATTACTTCTTCCCTGTGTCCATCCCTCTGTGCAATCCTGCCCCCCTGAGCTGTCTCCCTGTGTATAAACAGACCACCTTTCTCTCATGATTGTTCTCTCTAAGGAGTGTATCTACCTGAAAGCCTGGATCATTTTAAGTTTCTAGTAAGTATTAGCTCTGTGCTTTTTAACAACTATTTTTATTCTTCAGACTCTAGCTATCTGGTTTTTTTGTTGTTGTTGGTTTTGTTTTCAGTTTTACAAAAGTGTTATGGATACCAGCTGCAAGGTACTGCCTTGGTTATTTTCCCCTCCAGGACAGTAGTTCTCAAACTATAAATCAATCAGTTGCTTTTGTGTTGATGCTGACTTACAGTGACCTTATGTGTGTCAGAGTAGAACCATATGTCATAGGGTTTTCTATCACTGATTTTTCAGAATTAGATTGCCAAACCTTTCTTATAAGATGCCTCTACTCACTGCCATAGTGAGTATGCTACTTCTGTAGTGATATCGCCTCGGAAACCCAAGGAGGGGTCACTATGAGTTGGATCTGACTTCATGGCTGTGTGTACTCACTGCCATCAAGTTGATTCCTATTCATAGTGACCCCCATTGGGTTTCTGAGGTGGTAAATCTTTATGGAAGTAGATTCCCCCATCTTTCTTCTGCAGTGGGTGGTGGGTTTGAACCACCAACCTTCTGGTTAGCAGACAAATGCCTTAGGCACTATGCCACCAGAGTTCCTTATAAGATGCCTCTAGGTGTACTCAAACCTCCTATCTTTCAGTTTACCACATAAACTGTTTGTATCACCCAGAAACTTCTCTCAAAGTGTTGTTGTTGTTAGGTGCTGTTGAGTTGGCTCTGACTCATAGCTACCCTATGTACAATAGGATGAAACACTGCCCAGTGGTGCACCATCCTCACAATCCTTGCTGTACCTGAGCCCATCGTTGTAGCCACTGTGTCAGTCCATCTTATTGAGGGTCTTCCCCTTTTTCGTTGACCCTCCACTTTATCAAGCATGATATCCTTCTCCAGGGAATGGTCCCTTCTGACAATATGACCAAAGTAGGTGAGACGAAGTCTGGACATTCTTGCTTCTAAGGAGCACTTAAGCTGCACTTCTTCCAGGACAGATTTGTAGGCTGTATAATATTCACCTGGAAAACTTGTTATAATGCAGCTTGTTATAATTCCCTTGCCCCCAAAATGGGAATTAAAATTAAGTAGCTCTCCACACCCTCCTCCCATAATTCTGATGTAGGTGGCCTGTGGACCACACTTTTGAGAAATTGCCTTAGGGATAACCATATAACTGGATTGTTTTCTGCTCTATACTTTTTTTTGACACCTTGTAACTGTGAGCTGTATTTTATTTCACTGTTGTAAAAATATATATAACACTACATTTGCCAATTTAACATTTTCATGTGTACAGTTTAGTGACATCAGTTACATTAATAATATTATGTAAACATCACCAATATCTGTTGCCAAATTTTCCATCACCATAAACAGAAAGTCAGTGCTTCCTAAACAATGACTCCCCCTTCTCTCCTCCCTCCTGCCCTTGGTAACCACTAATAAACTTCGATCTCAATATGTGGTAGTTAAGGTTGTTTGTGAACTTGGCTGGGCTGTAGTTCTGAGTGGTTTGGCAGCTGGTTATAGTTATTCCCCATAATGAGATTATAATCACCTCCATGGTAGAATATGCTGTGTGACATGGAAAGGGAGCTGCCTTTGGCCTGTGGCCTGCTTCCAGTACATAAAGAGAAGCTTTGGGAAAGTTCTCTAGCTTTTTGGCATGTTTGGATCCTGCATTCGGTTGAGTCTTCATCCAGGGACCTGTCATGTTGCCTGCTGATCTTGGGATTGTGCCATTTTACCTTCTGACCTTGTGTTTGTCAGCCTCAGCAGCCTGCAGCTGCCTGAAATAGGAGATGCCTCCAGCTTCAGTGGGAATGGCATAAGAGGCAAAACTGAAGCTCATGGTCAAGGGGCCTTCACCCAGTCCCTAGAGCTGGCACTCTAAATTTGGACTTTCAGCCTTCTAAACCATAAGAGAATAAATTCCTATTTGTTAAAATCAGCCACTTTCATTTCTGTTATAGCAGCACTAGCGAACCAAGGTATGATATATCTGCCTGTTCTACATATGTGATATGAGTAAGATCATATAGTATTTATCCTTTTGTGATTGACTTATTTAGCATGTTTTCAAGAGTCATCCATGCTGCAGCATGTATTGGGCTTTTGTTCTTCTTTGTGGCTGAGTGATACTTCATTATGTGTATATCCCACATTTTGTTTATCTGTTCATCTGTTGATGAATATTTAGGTTGTTACCGTTTTTTGGCAATTGTGAACAGTGTTGCAGTGACCATTGGTGTACACGTCTGTTTGCGTTGCTACTTTCAAGTCTCTTGGGTTATACTCAGGAGTGGAATTGCTGATCTATATAGTAGTTCTATGTTTAGGTTTTTGAGGAACTACCAAACTCTTTTCCATAGCAGCTATACCATTTTGCATTCCCACTAACTGCGTTGTATCTTTAACCCTATGGAATGAAAGTCTGCTGGTTGAATTCTCTACCCAGAGGCCAGTGGTAGTGGTTGCTCTGTCTTGTGGAAGGTTCTTCCTCAGTAGACTTAATTGAGTTCTGAACGCTGGCCTCAGAAAATGTGGAGTACTTGTGAGGTACTCTAAGCTTGATGTTCTTTCTTTCTGTTTTGCTCAACTTTAATCAGCCCACATTTTGTTCTAGAATATTTTGGAACCTCTAAATTACCAGTGAAGGACTCTTAGTGGTGCATTGGTCAAGTGCTTGGCTGCTAACTGGAAGGTTGATAGTTTGAACCCACTAGCTGTTCTGTGGTAGAAAGATATAGCAGTCTGCTTCTGTAAAGATTACAGTCTTGGAAATCCTAGGGGATAGTTCTGTTTTGTCCTATAGGGTCATTATGAGTTGGAATCCACTTAATGGCACTGGGTGGTAGTAAGTTACTAATGACAGTGGTCCAGACAGAGAACAGCATGTCACCTTCTTCTAGTGTCACATTTTTCTGCAAAAAGGTCCCAGATGAATCCTCATCAAAGACATGCTTTTTTAAAAAATTAGATAATAGATTTGAAAAAGTTTTGCATTTTTTAAAAAGTTTTCTACATTTTCCAAATTTACTGTAATCATCGTATCGCTTTCATAGTGGGTGGAGGGATAGTAAAACCAATTTTAAAACAGAAGGAAGAAAAATATTCTCTTATAAATTGGTAACACCAAAAATGAAATGTTTTCTTTAGGAGGAAGGGGGCTTAGTTATAGCCTCTGGTGGAATCATTATGATCCTGGGGGATTGATCCTGTGCTGCCTTAAGTATTGTCTAGCATGAAATGCACAGCAAAGGGCATTGGGACATTGAGGGACTTTAAGTAACAGAAATGTCATTATCTAGGAAACGGAAATTTTTGATCTAGGACTTTATCCCAGACACACTGACAAGTTAAAAAATAATCTCGAATCTAAAAGTCCCTGAATCGCTCCCTCTAGGACATCCTGGGACATCCTCAAGGTGACATCCTGGGAAGTATGAGGAAGTAAAAATGAGATTAAAGATATTTTCTCAGCTTCCAGGATGGGAATAATTTAATGGATAAATTTCATGGAGTGAAGGAAGTGCAAATGGATTTCTCATTTGTTAACATTTTGGTCTTGAATATTTTAGATGAAGCTCTTTATGTTATAAAAGTTTTGTGTCAAGAATAGGCTATAGTGGGAAAACAGAAGGGCAGCATTTGCATAGGGAGATAGTGGGGGGGGGGGAGGGCAGGAATACATAGGAAAAAAGGACGCAGGAAAGAGGTAACTACAGGGAGGAAGTGGAAAGAGAGCTATCACATTGTAGGGAATTGCAGTCAATGTCATGAAACAGTGTGTATGAACTGCCATATGGAAAATGGATTAGCTCTGTAAACTTTCACCCAAATCACAATAAACATTAAAAAAAAAAAAAAGAATAGGCTATATACCATTCAATTTGAGCTTCAGATATCTTGGTCACCTGGATTATGCTCCTTAAGATGTCTGTTTTATGTTTTTGTTTGGTGCCATACAGTCAATTCCTACTCATAGCGACTCCATGTGACAGAGTAGAACTGCCCCAGGGTTCATTGGTTGTAATCTTTATGGAAGCATGTTGCCATGTCTTTCTCCTACAGAGCTGCTGGGTGGGTGTGAACTGCCAGTCTTTAGGTTAGCAACCGAGTGCTTAACCAGTGTGCCACCAGAACCCCTTATGGTCAATTTAGAGTTTGGTTAATTATTAGCAGTGTTACTGAATGACTGTAACATAGAAATATTCTTAAGGATCTTGACTTTTGTTCTGGCTTAGGAAGATAAAAGGAAATAATTTGGAAAATACATTCTCAGGATCTCAGTAGAGAGGACTTTGACACCTTTTTTAAATCACTACCAGTGATCATAATACAAGAGAAAACGAGGGATGTTCAACAGAACAAAAGAAGGGATAATCAAACTATGGTCCATACACACGATGGAATACTGTGCAATCCTAAAGAATAATGTAGAATTGGCAAAACACTGCATAATATGGATGAACTTGGAAGACATTATGGCATTATGGTGAGGGAAAAAAGTGGGTCATAGAAGGACAAATATTGTGTTAGTCCATTATTGTAAAAAGTCAAAGAAATTTTATATATGGAAGGAAATTTTCTTTGTTGGTTACTAGGCGTGGGATGGGAGGGAAGGAAACACTGCTAGAGAGGTAGAGACAAGTACTGATTTGAGTGAAGAGAAGGGCAATGTACCAAATGTGAGTGATCAACACGGTGGCATTGAGAAGACAGGGGCATGGGTGGTACAGACAACAAAGATGAACCCTTTTGCACATACAGTACTGCTTTGTCAGTAAAGGCAAACATTGATCTATGGGTGGATAGATGGGTGGACAGGTTGAACTGTTAGGTATGTCTATGCTGGGGACAGTGTGCCCATTACCATGTATAGGGTTGACAGACAATGTTTGTACAACTGTATTTTTATGTTCTGTAAGAATTCCCAAGTATATAGTAGAGCTGACAAGGGACAAGGTTGTAGTCACTTCTTGGCCACAGCCAGCTACCCAGAGGGAGCAAATAGTTGGACCTGTGTGCTTAGGACTAAAGTTGCAGGGGACATCAAGCTCAATTGACTTAACATACTACACAAAAACATTGTTCCACATCCTACTTTGGTGAGTAGCGACTGGGATTTTAAAAGCTTGCAAGTAGCCATCTACATGCAACCATGGATCTCTCCTCATCCAGAGCAAAGAAGAATGAAGAAAGCCAAAGACGCATGTAAACAATTAGTTCAAGGGACTGGTACACCATGCGATCCTCAGCCTATATGACTATGAGGCCAGAAGAACTAGATGGTGCCCAGCTACACTGTCAACCTCAACCACTCAGAGGGGGATCTCTGTAGGAGATCCTGGATAGAGAGGGAGAACAATGTGGACCAAAACTCAAACCATTTGGAAAAAAAAAAAAAGGCAGGGGGATGAGGTTTGCTGGTCTGATAGAGCCTGATGGAACCACTGAGACTATGGTCCCTAGCTGCCCTTCAGGTCTTGAATTGAACCCACTCCTATGGCTTCGAGCCAAACAAAAGACAAGCATATGAGCTGAACATTTACATTAGGTAGATACACTCCTTGGAGAGATCAATTATGGGAGAATAGAAGGGCTATGTATGCACAGGGAGACAGCTCAGGGGGCAGGAGTGCATGGGAGGGAAGGACACAGGGAAGAGGTAACTGTGGGGGAGGAGGAAGGAGAGGAGCTGTTGCATTGTGGGAAATTATAGTCAATGTAATGAGACAAAGTATATGTGAGCTGTATGAAAAGTGAATTTGCTCTGTAAACTTTCACCCAAATCACAATAAAAATTAAAAAAAAAAAGAAAGTGAGGGATGTTGTACCTGGCCAAGAATACTTGCTTGTGTTTCT
Source organism: Orycteropus afer afer (assembly GCF_000298275.1). Taxonomy (NCBI): domain Eukaryota; kingdom Metazoa; phylum Chordata; class Mammalia; order Tubulidentata; family Orycteropodidae; genus Orycteropus; species Orycteropus afer. Next base: position 18,343,596 of record NW_006921613.1, on the reverse strand, counting down.
GAGCCTGATTTCTAAGGTGTAGGTAAGAGCATAGGCTTTGGAGTCTGACAAACCTGGTTTTAAATCTTAGTTCGGCTACTACTTGCTCTGTGACCTTGGACATGTTCCATAATTTGTCTCAGTTTTAGTTTCCATCTGGGAAAACAGGGATTTGTTAGGAAGCTGTCTGGAGAGTATGTTGGATGGACTGCATGATAGAAAATACTATATGTGGTGTACTTAGAGTACTCAATAAATGGTGACTCTTAGCTATTGTAGAGCCAATTCTAATGATCCAGGGGAGCATCCCACCTAAGTGACTGTTTGATGTGATGCTCGTAGCTGTTTTGGGATACAAGACATTATAGTTATGGGGACAGCAGTAGGGGAGACATTTTATCCCACTAGCACTGGTCACTCCCACCCTTGGCTTCTCTTTTCTTGATTTAAAAAAGAAAAAAAAAAAAGTAATGTTTCTTATGTGGGTTTGGATCTTGTTTCTAGGGAGAACAAAGATGGAGCAAGAATTGTTGTGGAAGTTGATGGCAAAGTGGCAAAAATCAGGAATTTAAAGGTAAGTCTGAAATTGTTTTCCTTTTTCTTTTTAGCGAAGGCTTCTGGAATGAAGGTGTATATGTGAATGTGTTTAGAGTAAGAGTAGGTGGGGGAAGGAAGGGCATATAAGAGGAATTGTAGGAAGAGCTTGGACCAACCATAAACCAAACAGAAAAATAAAACAGAAAGAAGTGTACGGGATGTGGCTGCTGCCGCATAAGTTCTATCAAACAGAGTGCAGCTGTTTTGGAAACTGATCAGTGGCCGTTTTGAAAGCAAACAAACACATGGGAGCTATGGCTAGCTTCATGTGTAATGGGGGCGATCCATGTGTATATTTAACTGACCGTCACTTAGACCATTAGAGAGCAATTTATTTAGAGTATTATTAGGGATTTTAGTAAGCATCTGCCATATGGAAATGAGGTCCATGTCAGGGCCTTCAGATTCCAGAAGGGAGTTAGTCACTAGCCTAAGTCTTGTTACCATTTTTTTCACTGATAAAACTGAACTTTGAGTCATGATTTGACAAACATAGAGACCATCTTCCCCCTGCCCCTTTTAAGGCTCATTTCCTCCATCTCATTCCTCCTTCCCACAGGACATGGAAGGGATTCTAGTAGTATACTTTCTAGTCTTTGGGGAGTGGGGAGAGACCAAAATTGGCTATATGATTATAGTCAGCTTGCAGGTGGTACTCAACATTCCTGAGAGCTGAGGAAGCTGACTGGCAGGAGTGAAGGTTACCTGAACCCCAGTCCTCCCACCATGCCCACTCTTGTGTTGCTTCTGTGATATGATCTGTTTCCTTTTGTCAGTAGCTCACTGCTAAAAGAGACCTGCCAAACTTTCAACAGCAGCTTCCCAGGAACAAAGAAACCTTTTATTTGCCACCTCTTGTTTATATCTCTGTTGCCTAATCACTCCAGTTTCTTTGTTCTGGGAGCTATATTTTTGGTTCTTAAGAGTAAATCCTGGCCAAGATCAAATTCTCATCTGCCCCCTAAACATCTCCCTGGTTGCTTATTTCCCTGAAGTCAGTCATCCACAAAGAATCTCTTAGTCATTCTAATGGCCTCATTCTTCTATAGATTATGATGACTATTACCAGAGATGGTCTCTCCCTGCCGAGAGTTTAAATTTTAAAAAGTGAGAAAAGGCATTTCTGTGATTAATGCCATTTTTCTCCAATATCTGAAGGGCATTACAGTTCTAATCTCTGGCTCTGCCCTCATCTGCCTTGGGTAATTGGATTGGTCCTGGCTCTTCTGTCTAACCCATTTTCTAATTCACTTGGGATGGATAGCCCAGAGATCTCTGTGAAAACCATAGATTAATGGAGCCTGTCAAGCTCAGAGGCTGAACTATTCATGCACTCCTAGTATCCTCTGCAGAGAGGCTTGGGGAAGAAATGATAGCGATAAAAAAAAAAAAAACACGCCCAGAGAGGGAAAGGCTTTCTCTCCCAAGCTGCCCTGTGTCTCATAAGGTTGGTTCATATGTAGGCAGACCTAGAAGTAAACAGACAAGTTTAGTTCTCTGGGATTATATTTGACCTAATGAGATGGAGACAAAGGTTTCTTTTTTTTTTAGGTAGATATCATAAACACGGACATGACCAGTCGAGATCCCTCTAGCTACAGCAAAGAGAAATTAAGTACCTATGGCCAGATTCTGACAGTATAATAGAGATGACACTGGATCCTGTGTTTGGTTTTAGGCAGACAGTCGACCAGATGCCTTTGGGGACTCCCGGGAGAAGATTATGACATTTGGCTTTGATTACTGCTACTGGTCAGTCAACCCAGAGGACCCCCAGTATGCTTCTCAGGATGTGGTAATATCATTTGTCATTTTTCCTTCATTCTCCTCAGTTTTTCAGAGCAGTTACTAATGGTATTTCGGTCAGAAGCTGATGATGTTTTGGTCTGAGAAATGGTAGTAAGAGGTTATCAGTTCTAGAAAGAGCAAAGGAGATGGGAGAAGACTCCTTGCTCAGGGTATGGAAGTGGCTAGTGTCCATTTTGGCTTAGGCCTCAGCGTGACTTGGTGCGTATCAGTTTGGGTACTGTTCTGCTCCTGTGATGGGTGGATGGGCTTACTTTAAGTCAATACACACTTGGCTTTGTGTTGTATGTAGCAGAAGGGCTTGGGAATCCTAGAGGAAAGTATCTTCTTTGAGCCTTAGGGTGTGCTTATGCATCTAGGCCAAGTGCGAAAGGGTCAGACAGCTAGTCTTCCAGCCTGAAAGGTGTGTAGTAGATGAAGTCCATTCATCTGAGCCCTAAGGATCAAGAGGACTAGCCAAGGCTTTGCTGAAGCTGTTGGTTACCTTCCTGGGTCTGGGTATGAAGTATGGGCAACCTAGGCTCTGATAGTTCTTCTCTTTCTCACATTTCTAAGGCAGCAGGTCTGGCCAAGTGAGTCCTATAAACTCTCTGTTTCTGTGAAGAAGTGGCATTGTTTACTAGGTCACTGTCGAAAGTCATGTTTTCAGTTCCCATTATAGCCAAGAAAGTGACCCTTACCCTACCAGCTACCAGGGTACTCTCTGTAGATATCTGTCCCTAAAATTAGAAAAGTCATTTACTTGTCCATTGGTGGGTCAGTGTCATCATACTTGTATAGAAAATAGTTCTATAGGGTGTGTCCTTTGTAAGTGCAATTGGAAGTAACAATATTTTGGGGGGAACCCTGGACAGTCATTGCCCATCAATTTATATACCTTTGAATAAAAAGTCAAATTGTGTTTTTGCTAAGTATTTTAGTCTTTTGTGAAACTTTTTCTAATTATGACAAATAACCAATGTTATCAAGTCTGAACGACTTAGAAGGAGACAATACTGATTTTCTGTTGATACAGATTTCCGAAGATGATTGGATAGTTTTAAACCATTGAAATGTAATTCCGCCATTCTTCCCTTCTGAGGGGAACTTGTGGAAACAAGACCCTAGGTCCCTGTGGGACCTGTGTCTCTGTGGCCCCTTCTCCCATAATATGTGTACACAGCTTTCATGGTCATAATGTGCTTGCTGTGAATACAGTAGAATAGGGCAGTGTGGACTTTACCTGGCCTCTACAAAGTCCTCTTTGTCCTTTGAATATGAGGGGGCTGACAGGTCTAGGCTTGTCTTGGGACCCTTGGTTTTTATCTCAGTATTCAAGTGTGAAATATCTGGTTACTGATATTTGTAACTGTTCCACTGAGATCCTCCAAGAAGAACCAGGAAAGGAACTGACTCAGAGCAGATGGGACTCCTATAGCAGTCCACAGTTGTGAATATATTTGATGATAGAAGATGATATTCTTTTTATTAGGAAATAAGAACATTTTGATGGCTGTTTTAGTCCTCCTTGGCCATAGCCTAATCAGATGTGTTCTATACATAAGTAGAATTAAGTGTTTGTGTAATTTTTCATCGATCAATAATCTATGAGGTGTGTATGTTAAAATGAACATTAGGTATGAGTTTGGTGTAAGGCTCGTGTTTTACTTTTACATAGTTTAAATGTATAAAAATAATCTAGTGGAAGCTCAGAAAGTCATGGAGCAGAGTTCATAAGTATGATTCCTCTTTTTTCTGTTGCCTGGTTTAAAGTTAGTGGAAAGATCAGATGGGATCCAGACAGGAAGCCTGTGCAGAGAGATAAAACCAGTGTCTCCCGAGGTTTATTCCAGCTTAGTTATTAATTGTCTGAGGTCCTCGTTAGTCCTAAGGTTAAGCAGGACTTGAATGAGAAGGAAGGGAACCTCTGTCACAGACTACGGGAGAGGTGGAGGTCCCTGATTGTGGCAGGACCCATAGCCACATGATCTGATCAGAGAGCCTCTTTGTTTTATCACAGAAATTGGAGCTCGGGCTTAATCCTGATCACTGTGACTCTGAGACCACCAGAGGTAGAAGAGATAGCATGCCATAAATTCATAGGACTTGCAGTGGGAAAGAATTCAGATGTCATCTAGTTCATCCTCTCCCAAAGTGTAGAAATCCTTTCTATAGCATTTGTGACTACATATTTTAGGGAATTAGTTTTACTGATGTATAATTTATGTACAGTAAAATTTACCCGTTTAGTGTATAGTTTTATGAATTTTGACATACACATATAGTCACTTAACTAACACTATAATACATAAAAGTCTATCACCCCCAAACATTCCTTCATGCCCTTTTGTGATCATACTCCCCCCTACTGCCCTATAATTTTTACCTGTTCCAGAATGTCATTTAAATGGAATCTTCTTTCACTTAGCATAATGCATTTGAGATTTATCTAAACTGTTGTGTGATATATACCTTCTTTTGACCTTGATTCAGACTTGTTTAAATCATCTATCCTGAAAGGAATTTCATGGCTTTGGAGGTACTGATTCTAACTGCAAAGGGTGAAGGATCCAGTCTCCAGAGGACAGTGCCTCTTTCATTCCTGACACTCATCCTGGTGTGGAGGACAAACTGCTGTCACCCTCAGCAATGGCTTCAGAATATTCAAATAATCTTAGTGAAATTTTTTCCTTATTGCCTTGGGGGTTTTGAGCTGCATCATATAAAGCCATTTGTAGATAGGTGTTGACAAGAACATCATCTGTTTGATTTTGGTGCTACTTCATCATAATCTCTTAGAATGCTAGAGCTTAAAGGGACCTTAGCAGTCATCTAGGTAGGATTTCTGGATCTCAGCATTACTGACATTTTGGGCTGGATAGTTTTTTTGTTGTGAGTGGCTTTCCTGTGCACTGTAGGATGTTTAGCAGTGTCCTTGGCCTCTACCCACTAGATGCCATTTGTTGTTGTTATGTGCCATTGAGTCGGACCCGACTCATAGCGACCTCTCCTTGGGTTTCTGAGGTGGTATCAGTATGGAATTAGATTGTCCAACCTTCCTTCCGAGGAGTGGCTGGTGGATTTGAACTGTGAGCCTTCTAGTTAGCAGTCAAGTGCCTTAGGCACTACGCAACCAGATGCCAGTAGCAGCCTCCCTTTCATGTCCAGCAAAAATGTCTCTAGACGTTGCTAGCTGATCTAGGCTAACCTCTGCATGTTACAGATAAAGCCTGGTAACTATGGAGTTACACAGGTGGTGAATACCTAAGTGGTATTGGATCCTGTTTTCCTCATTGTGGTCTTTTTATTGCATCGCATGCTACCCACCTCTTTTTATATTTATTTTGTAGCCTTCAAAGATTGGTTCAAGATTAAAATTCCATAATTTTTCTGGTATGTCTCAGTCCTTAGTGATGACATACCTGAATAATAGACCAGGTGTTAATAGCCATGGTCCACTAGAGGACAAGTCAGCTACTACAAGTTCTTCTGATAGGTTCATTAAAATATCTGCAACAGCGGTGATAATAACAATAGTAGCTTTGTTATCAGCTATTGATAACCTGATACAATTATAAATAATGATCATCTCATTTGCTCATTGCCCAAAATGTAGTATTGTTAACTGCATTGAGTCATCCCCTGACTCATGGCAACACCATACATGATGAAATAAAATGTTGTGTGGTCCTGCACTCTCCCCATGATTAGTTGTGGATTGGACCATTGTGATCCATCAGATTTTCATGGCTCATTTTCAGAAGTAGATCGCCAGGCCTTTCTTCCTATTCTGTAGTGGTCTGGAAGCTCCACTGAAACCTACTCAACATCATAGCAACACATAAGCCTCCATTGATAGTCAGGTGATGACTATACATGAGGTACACTGGCCAGAAATCAAACCTAGGTCTTCTGCATGGAAGGTGAGAATCCTGCTACTGAAACACCGATGCCTCCAAATGTCTATTAGATCTGTATTACTCACCACATTATGTGCATAATGAAACCAAGGCACAGAAAGGTTACAAGACTTGCCCCCAGTCACTTAGCCAGTAAGTGGTAGGATAGGGATTCAAATTCAAGACTTCAACTCTAAGCTGTATAAAAAAACCAAAACCAAAGTCACTGCCCTTGAGTCGATTCCGACTCATAGTGACACCCATTAGATTTCCAAGGTTGTGAATCTTTATGAAAGCAGATTGCCTCATCTTTCTTCTGTGGAATGGCTGGTGGGTTTGAACCACTACCCTTTTGGTTAGCAGCCAAATGCCTTAACCACTGTACCACCAGAGCTTTTCCAAAAAGTTAAGGGGAAAACAACAAAACTCACTGTCATTGAGTTGATTCTGACCCATGGTGACCCCCATGAGGTTTCCAAGGTGGTAAGTCTTCAGGGAAGTAGATTGCCCCATCTTCCTTCCGTGAGCAGCTCGTGGGTTTGAATCACCGACCTTCTGGTTAGCAGTCAAATGCCTTAAGCACTGTGCCACCAGAGCTCCTTATTTAGGCTACTGGTGTTCTGTCTACATATGTAGAAGTGTCTACATGTTATATGATTTAATCCCTTCAACAACCTGAAGAGGTAGAGGATTTTGTTTCTCTTTTATAGTTGAGGAAATTTAGGCTTAGCGAGGTTACATGATCTGAAAGTCACACAATAAGAAGTGAGTTTTGGAACACAGGATCAGATGAATGCAGTTTATATTGTTCACTCTAATCTAGTGTAAAAAGAAGAAAATGGGAGGAGGAATAGTGGAAAAGGAAGAGGTGGAAAATGGGGATTGAGGAGAGAGAGTGAAGGGGAAAGAAAGAAACAACTACATACAGTGACTGGGGAGTGGTAGGATTATATCACCTGGTGATTATATCACCCATGACCCTGGTGTGTCATCTGCTTCCTATTCTTTTTTTTTTTCCTTTATATTTTTTTGTTGTAATTAAAGGGAGTTCTGGTAGCATAGTGGCTAAGACACTTGCCTGCTAACCAGACGGCTGGCGGTTCAATCCCACCAGCCGCTCCTCGGAAGGAAGGTTGGGCAATCCTACTTCCGTAGTGATACTGCCTCGGAAACCCAAGGAGGGGTCGCTATGAGTCGGATTTGACTC
>NW_006921613.1:18328843-18333938 GCF_000298275.1 Orycteropus afer afer | reverse complement strand
GCACATAAAAATTTAATTTTTAGAAGGTCCCAATCATCTGGCTTCTCTTCTGCTGTTGGTGCATTTTGAATTATGCTTGGTCTGACTGAGTCTTTATTAAGTTAATCTACTTCTAAAGTTAGACCTGACTTTGAATTCAGCCATGGTCACTCATTGGCTGGCTTACTTTGGACAGGTTACTTGACCTCTCTGAGTTCTAGTTTCTCAAACAGGGATTTTAATTGCTCAAAGAGTTATTGTGAGGAGGAAATGAAACACTTATATAAAGTGCTTAGCCCAGTGATTGGCAGCTAGGAGTTCAATGAGTGCTGTGGCTTGGTTTCCAGTTGTGAGTATCATTATCATCGTACTAGAGAAGCAAGGTCCATACATTTTTCTAAGAAGTGACTAGATTTCAAAATCTGTTCTGAATCTGGTTATGATCCTGTCTGGGACCAGCATGCTCTAGTTGGAAAACTAACATGCCTCTCTTCTTCCTAGTCAGGAACATTTGTTGGAGCAGAAGTCTTCTAGTCAAGTGTATTGTGTTTGGGTGATTGGGTGTAGTAAAACTTTCCATAGGATCATTAGCTTGGATTTTCCCAGCAAGGACTGTAAGTGACTGTTTCAAAACAAGTGCAGATTAAGTCAACAAAAACCATGTCCAGGAACCAAAAGCTGCCCAGCCCTTTGTGGAAAGCAATTTGCTCCTATTCTCCTGGGGATCTTTATTTTAAAATGGTCCATTATTTTACTAAAACACAATACCTAAACCACTTGTAGCTTTTCCAAATAAAAAAATCATGTGAGTGAGCAGATTTCCTCCTACAGCTACTGAATCCAAAACTGAGTTTACAGCAGTAATATGATTGTGCTTGTTGTTGTTTTAATATTTGTTTGTTGTTGTTGTTGTTTTGTGCTGTCAAATTGGATCTGGCTCATAGTGACCCTCCTTGGATTTCCTAGGTGGTATCACTATGAAAATAGATTGCCCAACCTTCCTTCCGAGGAGTGGCTGGTAGGTTTGAACTGCCAGCCTTTTAGTCTCTTCAATATACTGGGGTGCTCTGGTGGCATAGTGCCTAACACATTTGACTGCTACCCAGAAGGCTGGCGGTTCAAACCCACTAGCCACTCCTTAGAAGGAAGTTTGGCCAAGCTTCTTCCGTAAAGATTTACCAACTCAAAAACCCAAGGAGGGGTCGCTGTGAGGTGAATTGACTCAATGGCAGTGAGGTTCCCCCCCCAATATACTGAACACAAATAACACATGGAGGACATCCATTGCCTGCCTACCCTCAAACAGTCCTAAAAGAGAGAAAGAGTATGTGTGTGTTATAGATTCTTTTGTGAATATATTCTTCAGTTCTGGATTTCAACTTGAGGATGTCAGGAACTTGGAGAGGCTTCAGAGGAAAACCACACACACACAGGCACACAAATGATTAAAGGGCTAGACTGCAGGAACCAAGGGGAAAGCCACTATCAGTGTCATTTACTTCACAGGCATTCTGCATGTGATGACTTAATGAAGTAATATTGGTCCAGAGACAGGAAGACAGAGAAGTGATAATATGCTCCCAAGTACAGAACATGATGAGTTTTATAGTTTATGGAGCATGAGAACCAGCTGATCATAATTTCCATTAGGAAAAAAATAATAGGAGATTTCAAGTTAAATTGTAGAGGATTGTATGTAATTAGGACATAAAAAGTAACAGAACTTTTGAATTCTGGCATGTGGTAGCTAAAGAGTTTGACTTTAGATTTCCAGCATGTTAATATTGGAAGAAATGCTACAGACCATTCAAGCTACTTATTTTATACATTTTAAAAAACTAAGTCCCAGAGAGACAAAAGAACAGGTACAGAATTTTTTTTTTTTTTTTTCTTTTTGGCTGGTCCAGAATTGTACTTGTGGTAGAAAATGCCTGTTGTTTATTCTGAGTGATAAGGGCCATGAAATATATCACAGAGATCCCATTGAGGCAGGAAATGTGCTGCTTTTGCAGAATTCCAAGAAAAGATCTTATTCTTTACACAAGTACTATCCTTGGCTCTAATAGTCCAAATACTCAGTTAAGATGAAGAAGTTGCACTATTGTCATGTGGTAACATGAGGGAGTACGAGGTTCCTATTATTAAGGATTTTCTAATGTTAGCAGGCTGTGATTAGATGCTCCTGTCACAGAAACAGCATTTCTGTCTGGAGTCCCCAGCCCTTTTTATAAGATGAAGACAAGTGGTCTGTTACTGCTGGCTCAGAATATAAGTGAGGTGAGATGGAGAGGAGGAATATGACCCTTACTTCGTTTATGCCTCAGTTCTTTGTATCTCCTGAATTTGGAATGTGCATGAGGACTTGAGGGGAAGAGTAGAGAAGGTTGGGAGGGTCACTAAAACTAAGAAGGGACCTTGGAGGCATGAGAGGAGAGGGAAACATGAAGAAGAAAATAAGATGAGGAGGAATTTGAGGGCTTATATAAGGGTGGGGCAGATGCTGTTAGGATTATATCACTCTCTACAGTAGATATCATTATCTCCCTTTTAGGGATAGGAACAGCTTTAGATAAATTGAATACCTTGCTTAAGGTCATACATCTGAAGGAAAGAAGCAATATTCAAACCCTCAACTTCAAAGTCCAAGTTCTCAGCACCACACCAGACAGCCCTATTTATTTTTGTATTTCTAGTACTGCACGTGGGAGCTCTGGTAGCATAGTGGCTAAGACACTTGCCTGCTAACCAGACGGTTGGCGGTTCAAACCCACCAGCCACTCCTCGGAAGGAAGGTTGGGCAATCCTACTTCCGTAGTGATACTGCCTCGGAAACCCAAGGAGGGGTCGCTATGAGTCAGGTTTGACTCGATGGCACATAACAACAACAACAGTACTGCACATCTTAAATGATCAATTAATGGTCATTGGATTAATGATTTAATTAATGATAAGACACTTTGTGTTCCTGAACCTGGCTGCCTGTTCTGAAACGGTCTTATGGTTTGCCTAAGTTAGAGAACCACTGATATCTATGAGTTTCTCTATGTGAGCTTTCCCTTTCCCTAATGCATGTGCGTGCTAGGGACACTGGGGAGTGTGTGGGTGGCAAGGAATTTTCTCATGAATATATGCAGAGCTGTAGCTATCCTATCACTAGTGCTGTTTCTTCCCAACCAAGATGGAAACAGAAGTGGAAAGAAGAGAAGTTTGTAAGAAAAAGCTGCTTTTTTTTTTTTTTTTTTCAGGACAAATGGAGGGAGGGGAATTACCATGAGTGTTTCATTTCAATGTGTTCCCTCTGCCAGCAGCGCAGCTGCTCAGCTCCATAAGCATGCCCATGGCTGGATTTTAGAGGAATAAGGTCATTCTTTTGGCTTCATCTAACTTGTTCTCCCCCTCTCTGGAAACTTGATTGTAAATCTTTAAAGAATAGCTTTCAGAGTCATAGAAGAATCTGAAGGACAGAGATCCTTCATGCTTATTATTTGCTGCAGGTGCCAAATGCCTGTTCAAAAATGAACAACAGAAACTAGAGGAATCTTTTAAATGCAAAACCTTGTTTGGAAAATTCAAAATCATAAAGATGACCAGACTTACTAGTCTGATAAAGACTGGTGGAACCCCTGAGACTATTGCCCTTAGACGCCCTTCAACCTGGGACTGAACCCACTCCTGGAGATCACTTTTCAGCCAAACAATAGACAGGCCTATAAAATGAACAATAACACTCATGAGGAATGTGCTTCTCAGAACATTGAACCATACGAGACCAAAGGGCAGCATTTGCCCGAAAACAAAGTTCAGAAGGCAGGAAGGGGCAGGAGAAATGGGCAAATGAAAATGGGAAAACCAGGGAGGAAGTGGGAATAGTGTGTTACTTTGAGGGGATTGTAGCTAATGTTATAAGACAAAAGATGTATAAAGTATTAAATGGGAAACAAATTTACTCTGTAAACTTTCACCCAGACCACAATAAAATGTTAATAATAATAACCAAAACCAAATTCACTGTCATCGAGTCAATCCCAACTCATAGTGACCCCATTGGGTTTCCAAGGCTGTAAATCGTTACGGAAATAGGTTGTCCCATCTTCCTACTGTGTAGTGGCTGGTAAGTTTGAACCACTGAACTTCTGGTTAACAGACAACTGCCTTATTTACTACGCCACCAGAGCACCTTAATAATAAGAGAATTAAAATCATATAGTATTTAAAAAAAAAATTGTTTGGATTGCTTTTTTTTGTGAATCTAAGGGTAACAGAAATTTCTAGTAGCCCTTGAGAAATCTATGCCAGAGAGAGAGGTTATCTGTAGGGGAGGCATGTCTAAAGCTTGATAGTTGTTTGCAAACTCTGGGCAGCCTAAGCATAAATAGAGAAAAGAGTGTTCCTGAGACAGTTGCCCTTGAAGTTACACAGAAGTTCTCTTGTTTGCATCCAATCAAGAAGCTACCCTGCATTCCCACTCTACCACTGCACTTGAGTTTGTCCCCAGGATTTAAAGGAGTTGTCAATTAATTGCTTGAGAAATAGAAGTATGATTATGGGGATGATTACTTCTAGAGATTTTGGGAAAACTGACTTGCAGAACCTTTTAGTGAGTGATGACCAGCTCTTTAAAAAAGGTCCATATGTCCACACTAAGCAAGCATGCATAAGAAGACTGATAACGTTAGGCCTGCCCAGAGGAAGCCACCTAGTCTGTCTCGACAGGTGCTAAATTATCTTCCCACATACTTTAACAGTAAGCCAGTGTCCAGGTACTCTCTCAGCATCATTTAAATAGTTCTCTGATTGGGGGAGCCAGTCCAGCTGACCAATAAAAATCTCCTCAATGCAGCTCCTGTAAAGGGTTCAGAGCAAATGTTTGTAGAGAATTGGGAGTGATTTCTCTTTAGTTCTGTGCTCTCCAGAAAGAGAGCAACTGTATAAAGCAAAGGTTCAGCAAATTAATTAGCTTATTCAAATATCATTGTAGGCTAACTATAAAATATTCGAACAATGCAGAAGAATATGATGTAAATATATATATATTTTTTTATTAGGATTTGGGTGAAGATTTACAGAGTAAATTCACTTTTCATACAGCAGTTCACATATACTTTGTCTCATGTCA
>NW_006921613.1:18320986-18323508 GCF_000298275.1 Orycteropus afer afer | reverse complement strand
TATTTTTTTGGTAGCTATTGAGAACGGTATTGATTTCCTTATTTCTTTTTCAGCAATCTCTTTGCTGGTGTAGAGGAATCCAACTGATTTTTGGATGTGTGTTTTTGAATTTTATTCCATGTTTTTCTTCCCACTCTATACAGGATCTCCAGTTTTGATCCCTTCCTGAGTGGTTGGCATTGGTAGCTGGGCATCATCCAGTTCTTCTGGTCTTGAGGTCCACCATATCTTGGACTAACTGTTTCCAAATGCCCTGGATTTTCTTCACTCTTCTTCACCTCAGACCAGAGGAGAAGATTAGCTTCATCTTAGATGGCTGCTTGAAAGCTTTTAAGACCCCAGTTGCTACTTACCAAAGTAGGTTGTGGAACAAGATTTTTATGTGTCATGTTGTGCCAATTGAGCTTGGTGACCCCCAATACCAAGGTCCTGAGTCAGCAGTCCCGGTGGTTCTCTATCCCAGGGTGTTTGGCTATCTCTAAGGGGTTACTCCAACTCTGTCTTCAGTTGCTTCTGTAATGATTGTGCTTATTTTCTATCACTAGTATCTATGCGAATTATCTTCAGCTAAATCTATCATTGGTCTAGGTTACATTCCTTTTCGCTGACCCACATCTGATCTTCTCAGTTGTCTATGCATTTATCTACAGCCTGGTGTTTGGTGTTAGTGGTAATGAAGTATTATGCATATACTGGTATTAGTTGTCTATATCTTACATGCACATTTCAGTGTCCTCCCTTTCCCCAGTGTTAACATGCTTGTCACAGGCTTTTTCCATACTGTCCCTCCCCTTACCCAACTCAGTGTGTGGCCCCCAATTAGTCCGAAGTTTTCCCTCTCATCTCCAGTAACCTACAAAGTGAGTTCCCATCCCTAAGCAAACCCTTCCTTGACTTTTAACAGTAATGGGCTCATACAATATTTGTCTTTCTGCAGTTGACTTATTTCACTCAGCATACTGTCCTCCAGATTTGTCTGCATTGTGAGATGATTCATGTATTCTTCATTGTTCTTTAATATACATAGTATTCAATTGTGTGAATGCACCATCATTTGGTTATCCATTCATTTGTCGATGGGCATTTAGGTTGTTTCCATCTCTTTGCTATAGTGAATTGTGCTGCAATGAACATGGGTATGCATATGTCTGTTCGTGTCCTGTCTCTCACCTATTTAGGATATATTCCTAGTAATGGAATTGCTGGTTCAAATGGTATTTCTATTTTCAGTTTTTTAAGGAAACACCATACCATTTTCCACAATGGTGGTACCGTTTTACAGCCCCACCAGCAGTATATGAGAGTTTCATCTCTCTGCAACCTCACCAGCATTTGTTATTTTCTGTCTTGTTGCACTTTGCTATTATTGGTGGGGTGAGATGATATCTCATCGTTGTTTTGATTTGCATCTTTCTAATGGCTAATGATCATGGGCAATTCCTCATGTGTTTGTTGGCTGCCAGCATATCATCTTTAGTGAAGTGTCTGTTCATTTCCCTTGCCTGTTTTTTAAGTGAATTTTCTGTCTTTGGTGTTGAGGTGTTGAAGTTTTCTATACATTTTGGAGATAAGTCCTTTGTCAGATGTGTCATAGGCAAAAATGTTCTCCCAATCTGTAAGTTCTCATTTTACCTTTTTGGAGAAGTCTTTGGATGTGCATAAGAATTTAATTTTTAAAAGATCCCAGTCTTCTAGCTTCTCTTCCACCTCCTGTGCATTTTGGGTTATGCTTGATAGTCTACTTGTGTTGTAGATTAATGCCCCTAGATTTGCCCCTATTTTATCTTTGATGAGTTTTATAGTTTTGAGTTTTACATATAAGTCTTTGATCTAACATGAGTTTGTTTTAAGCAGTTAATTATCTTTTAAAGAAATTGAAATAATAAGAAAAAAATATGTATTTACCCATGTGGTTGCTAGTACTGGTGCATTTCATTCCTTTTTGTAGATCCATATTTCCATTTGGTGTTATTTCCTGTCTCTTAGTATGTTCTTTTACTTTATTCCAGCTGTCATATTTTGAGCACTCCAAAGATGGAGACTATGTTTGATTTATATTCCACAAACCATACAGCATTAAATCTAGTGTCAATAGATGATCTATAGTGGTTTGTGTTTGTTCTCTGGACCCTACCAGAGCAAATTTTAATTTACCATTTGTCACCTAATCCAAAGCCAGTTAGAGCCTTTGTCAGGAGTAGTGATAGTACTCTGTAGCTTCTAGAGCATAACCAACCAAAGTCTGAAATTGATAATTTACAATGACACATTTTGGAGCATTCCAGTTCTAGGTCTTGGCTATGGAACATAGGGTCTGGCTGCTTCCTACTACTGTTTCTGAATTTTTTTTTTTTTTCCAGGATAGGAGTTTGGCCTCTTATGTTCTTTCCCAGGATCTGAAGTCAAGATGGTCATTATGTTGTTGTTGTTATGTGCCATCAAGTTGGACCCAAATCATAGCGACCCCTCCATGGGTTTCCGAGGCAGTATCACTACGGAAGTAGATTCTCCCATCTTCCTTC
>NW_006921613.1:18313017-18320323 GCF_000298275.1 Orycteropus afer afer | reverse complement strand
GAATTATCGAACCCAGGAGAGAGGTGGTGAGTGCTTTGGGAGGAACGGTTGGTGAAAGGGCTGGAGGGAGGCAGCATGTTTGGCCTTGCAGTAAGAGGCCTTGGGTTACTGCTGGTAATCCTGCCTTCCCCTTGTAGGGTTAGAGGAGGTCAGAACATGTGGCCTCCTTGTAGTTTTTGTAATAGTGTTTCTAATTATTTGGTGATTTTATATACATTTATATAAACTCAGCTTCTGGCAAAAAAAAAAATAGGCTTTTTAGAATTCTGGGCAGGTATTTAGATGAAGAGGAAATCTCATCTTTTTATATCCTTGTTCTGTCTACTTCTACTTGGTTGCCCTCCCCTTTTCTTTAGCCTCTTTAAATTAACATCAAATTCATTCAACATATGTTTATTGAAAGATATGCCAAAAATTGTGCTAGGCACTAGAAATAACCAATAATAACTGGACATTGTATTTTCCCTTTAAACCTCATAGTCTCTTGTAGGTGACAGATACATAAAGAGATCATTACTCCACCGTATGATAACTGTTGTAATAAATGTTTTAATGGAGAGTTTGGAAAAACTTGGACTTCTGGTAAGAGGGAGAAATAGGGAGACAAGCAACACAGACCCTCTTCAACAGAGAAAAGAAAAACCAATTGACAGAGATACAGAAGATAATCCTGGAGAGCCCTGAGCTTTTAAAGGAACTATACAGAAATGGATTAGGCATGAACTACATACACTCACCAATTAAATATAAACACAAAAACCTCACAATGCCTTGGAGACAACAGAGCATCACAGTCCACACAAAGAATCAAGATAAAGCAGGAGAAACAAGGAACCCAAAACACATCTCTGAGGAAGATGCAGCATTGGAACTCCCTGATAAGGAATTCAAAAGAATTATATTTAGGTATCTTCAACGAATTGAGAGAGAGGTCAAGGAAAACACAGAGAAAACCCTAGAACAATTTTGAAAGACAATTCAAGAACAAAATGACAAAATAGATGAAAAATTAGAAATGATACAAAATCTACACACAGAAATCCAGAAGATTAATACTAAATTTTCAGAAATAGGTAAGACATTAAATGGGCGAAGGAGCAGAATTGAATCAATGGAAGACAGAAGTAATGAGATTGAAGGCAAATACCTGAACACTTCTTTGGAAAGGGATAAATCAGAAAAAAGAGCAAAACAAAATGAAGAAAGCCTAAGGTTCATGTGGGATACCATCAAAAGGAATAATCTACATGTAATCGGAATTCCAGAACAGGAAGACAGAATAAAACCACAGAGAAATTGTCAAAGATTTGTTGGAATAAAATTTTCCTGGTATGATGAAAGATGAGAATATATCCATTCAGGAAGTCCAATGAACCCCAAATAGGATAGACCCCAAAAGAAAATCACCCAGACATATCACCATCAAACTTACCAAAACCAAAGACAAAGAAAGAATCATGACATCAGCACGTGAAAAACGAAAAGTCACCTACAAGGGGCAACCAGTAAGACTAAGCTCAGATTTCTCGACAGAAACCCTGCAGGTGAGAAGACAATGAGATGGTATATATAAAACACTGAAGGAGAAAAATTTCCAACCAAGAATTATGTTCCCAGCAAAATTGTCCCTCAAATATGTTGGTGAAATTAGGACATTTCCAGATAAGCAGAAATTAAGGGAATTTGTTAAAACCAGACCTGCCTTACAAGAGATGCTAAAGGGAGTCCTTTGGACAGAGAAGCCACAACAGCCAACAACAACTGGCCATTAACATACATGATGATATAACCCAGAAACCAACCCAGCTATAGAAATATCCAAAGTAAGTAAATAAGCCTACCAGATTGTAAACAGGGAACCAGAGACATCAATTGACAAATGAGGACAATTACAAACCAAAAAGAGAGGAAAAAACTGTGTCATTACAGGACTTCTAGATGGTAGGGATGTCAAAACAATTACAAGATAGAGCAGACTGTTCTAAACTTGGGAAGAAAACTATAAATCACAGGGTAACCTCAAAGGTTTTATTAGTCAGCAAATACTAATAAAACAATAGCAATGAAGGAAGTGATAACATGATTCATAAACAAAATGTGCTCGGCATAGAAAATCGTATGGAACAAAGAAATTGACACCACCAAAAAGCACATAACAAAAATGACAGCAACAAATTCATATTTTCTGATAATTACATATCTGGCAAGGGACTTATGTCTGAGATTTATAGCGCAAGAGTGGATGACCAAACAATGGTACATACGCATAATGGAATGCTATGCAGTACTAAAGAATAATGTGGAGTCTGCAAAACATTGCATAATATGGATGAACTTGGAGAACATTATGCTAAGTGAAATAAGTCAGTCACAGAAGGACAAATATAGCATTAGTTCGTTGGTGTGGAGCGTCAAGGAAAGGTTTATGTATGGAGGGAAACTGTCTTTGTTGGTTGCCAGGGGTAGGAGGGGAGGGGAGGGAACACTGTAGTTAAAAAAAAAAATGCATTGACCCATGTCACTTTAGTTTTGTGTATGTCACTGTACATAAATTATATTTCAATAAAATGCGTTTTAAAAAAATAGTTTGGAAAAACTTGGAGAGGAAGGCCCTAATTATTGGTGGTTGTTATCAAAAGATATACTTTATAATATGATTGTTCTATTGAGGATTTAGCAGGATTTAAATCTATAGATTCTCTTACAAAAGCAGGAGGGACATTTCATATTATAACTTGAAGGTGATGCTTCACATACATAGATTTAACCACACAGCTTGGTGAGTTTTCAAAAAGATCATAGACTTGTCAGAGCATCATATAAATCACTCACAAATCCTAATTTGCTAGAACACATCCATATATATTGGATGCAGGCCACACCCTCAAGGAAGCACCCCTTCCAACTGATGGCTGTTCATATCATATCGCAAAGTGGAGGATGATTACATAATGTCTGCCAAACACTGAAAATCATGGCCTAGCCAAGTTGACACATAACATCAAGCCTCACAAATGGTTAAACTTTAGTGAAAATCTCCCTTCTCTCTTCAGGAAAGGCAGTGTTTATAGTTTCTTATTTTTCAAGTGTGAGACACAGGAAGTTGAACTATTTATAGGCTCACTTCCCCCACAAACTGAACACAGTAGAAGCCTGAAATCAAATGGTGACCAGATGTGCCCAGGAATCCCCCAGCCTGTATTTAGAAACTGTAAAAGCCAGAGCCCCTAGGGAGCTAGAATCTGGGGCAGAAGAGGATGGACTCAGGCTATTAAGATCATCTTCTGGTACTAACAACTGCTACTCAGGAGTAGAAGAGGTAAACAGAAGTGTGCTCAAACTTATTTTTCTTGCTTTTCTTCCTAAAAGTGGAAGATTATTCCTTTGTCAGTGATTTCGTTGCTCAACTTTTGTCTCTATGGTTAGACAGTTGCACAGGATACCAATGCTTTCTGGGGATATGTGGTAAATTGATGTAGGAGGAAGAATTAATATAGCGTCCATGCAGTTGGTAGAAATAGTGGTTCTGTTGAGGTGAGAAGAGCTGACAGAAATGGGAACCCTTAATTATTTTTCCTTCTTATTATGTTCCCCTATTAAACTATTCCTGTCTTGTTTATTGTAGTGCTGTTATGGTGATATTTCTGGCTGATACTGCTTTTCCCTTTCTCCCACATCAGAGATTTTAAGAAAACAAAAGCAACTTCCTCCTTCCATAAGCATCTGGAAACATTCCATGGAGTTTGGAGATTCAATTTTAGGGTTTGGAAAAGTTGCACTTAATTTTGAAAAAGATTTTCATGACTAACTCCCTTAAATGGGAAGAGAGTAAAGAAAATAATACTTTTTGGGAGCCTACTAAGTTCCAGGCTGCTCTAGTAGGGTAGTGCCTAAGGCATTTGACTACTAACCAGAAGGTTGGTGGTTCAAGCCCACCAGCTGCTCTGTGGAAGGAAGGTGGGGCAATCTTCTGTAAAACTTCACGGCCTCAGAAGCCCATTAAGGGGGGTCACTATGAGTCGGAAACGACTCAATGGCAGTGAGTTTGGTTTTTTGGTTTACTAAAGTTCCACATACTACACTGAGTATCTGACTTGCATTATCTCTTCCACTCTTTGCAGGATCCTTTAAAAGTAGTTTACATACATGAAAACTGAACTTGGGTAACTTCTCCACAGTCATGCTATTAAATGGTGGGGTCTAGATTTAAACCCAGCTCTCCTTCCTCCAAACCCTTGCTCTTTCTTCTACACTTTTTGTATCTGTAGCAAGTGCTTGTTTTATAGGTGCAGTCAGGAGGCTTTGTTCTGAATTCCCTGAATAACCTGTATTGACCCAAGGCACTCTCTGAGACATAAGAAATGTATTTCATGGCAAATGGATACTTTATTTGACCCATTCTGATCCAGTGACCAGGTTTTGAAATGCACTTTAAAAATGAGGGAATAACCAGGTTTAGTGGTCTGATAGAGGTTGGTGAGACCCTTGAGACTACGGCCCTTAGTTACCCTTCAGGTCTGAAATTGAACTCACTCTTTTGGCTTCCAGCCAGACAGTAGACAGGCATATAGGGTGAACATTTGTATCAGGTAGAAACACTTAGAGTGATCATTCATGGGAGAATAGAAGGGCAGTGTTTGCACAGGGAGATATCTCGAGGAGGAGGAATGCATAGGAAAGGAGGACACAGCGAAGAGAGAACTATGGGGAGGAAGTGGGAGAGGAGCTGTTGCACTGTGGTAAATTGTAGTCAATGTCATGAGACAAAGCGTATGTGAGCTGCTGTATAGAAATGAATTTGTTCTGTAAACTTTCACCCAAATCACATACACTTTCTCTCATGACATTGACTACAATTTACCAAAATGCAACAGCTTCCCTCCATGTACTCCTGCCCCCAGAGCTGTCTACCTGGGCATACACAGACCTTCTATTCTCCCATGATTGTTCTCTGCAAGGAGTGTATCTACCTGATGTAAATGTTCACCTCATATGCCCGTCTTTGGTTTGGCTGGAAGCCACAGCAGTGGGTTTAATTCTAGATCTGATGGGCAGCTAGGGCCCATAGTTTGAGTGGTTTCTTCGGGCTCTATCAGACCAGGAAACCTGGTTCCCTTTTTTTAAAAAAATCATTTTGAGTTTTGTTGCACATTGTTCTCCCACTCTATCCAGGATCTCCTACATAGATCCTCCTCTAAGTGGTTGACAGTGGTAGCCGAGCACCATCTAGCTGTTCTGGTCTCATAGTCGTATAGGCTGAGGATCGCATGGAGTACCAGTCACTTGGAATAATTGTTTCCATGAATCTTTGCTTTTCTTCATTCTTCTTTGCTCTGGATGAAGAGAGACCCATCATTGCACCTAGATGGCCGCTTGCAAGCTTTTAAGATCCCAGTCATTACTCGCCAAAGTGTTGTTGTTGTTGTTGTTAGGTGCCATCAAGTCGTCTCCAACTCACAGTGACCCTATGCACTAAACACTACCCAGTCCTGAGCCAGCTGCATGATTCTGGCTATACTTGAGCTCATCGCCGCTGCCACTGTGTCAATCCATCTCATTGAGGGCCTTCCCCTCTTTCATTGACCTTCCACCTTACCAAGTATGACATCTTTCTCCAGGGAATGGTCCCTTTTGACAACATGACCGAAGTATGTGAGATGAAGTCTGGCCTTTCTCATCTCCAAGGAGCATTCTGGCTGCACTTCTTGCAGCACAGACCTGTTAGTTCTTTTGGCAGTCCATGGTACTTTCAGCATTCTTTGCCAACACCACAGCTCAAAAGCATTAATTCTTCTTTGGTCTTCCTTATTCCTTGTCCAGCTCTCACATGTATATGAGGCGATTGAAAATACCATGGCTTGTGTCAGATGCACCTTAGTCCTCAAGGAGACATCTTCACTTTTCAGCACTTGAAAGAGATCCTTTGCAGCCAATTTGCCCAGTGCTGTATGTCATTTGATGTCTTGACTGCTGCTTCCATTGGCGTTGATTGTAGAACCAAGCAATGTGAAATCTTTAACAACTTCAATCTTTTCTCCATTTATCATAATGCTGCTTGTAAATCCAGTTGTGAGGATTTGCGTTCTCTTTATAACAAGATGTAATCCATACTGCAGACTGTATTCTTCAGTCTTCATCAGTAAGTGCTCCAAGTCATCCTCACTTTCAGCAAGCAAAGTTGTGTCATCAGTGTATCGCAGGTTGTTAATGATTCTTCCTCCAATCCTGATTCCATGTTGTTCTTTATATAGTACAGCTTCTCAGATTATCTGCTTATCAATACATATTGAATAAGTATGTTGAAAGGATACAACCCTGACACACTCCCTTCTTGATTTTAAACCATGTAGTGTTCCCTTTTTCTGTTCGAATGACAGCCTCGTGGATTATGTACAGGTTCCTCATGATTACAATCAAGTGTTTTGGAATTCCCATTCTTCTCGACGTTACCCACAATTTGTTATGATCCACACAATCAAATGTTTTTGCACAGTCAATAAAGCACAAATAAATATCTTTCTGGTATTCTTTGCTTTGAGGCAAGATCTATCTGACATCAGCAATGATATCCCTTGTTCCACATCCTCTTCTGAATCCAGCTTGCATTTCTGGAAGTTCTCTGTCAATATACTGCTGCAATCGTTTTTGAATTATCTTCAGTAAGATTTTATTTGCATGCGATATTAATGATATTGTTTGATGATTTCCACATTCTGTGGGATCACCTTTCTTTGGAATGGGTACAAATATGGATCTCTTCCAGTCAGTTGGCCAGGTAGCTGTCTTCCAAATCTCTTGGCATAAGCGAGTGAGTGCTTCCAGCGGAGCATCCATTTGTTGAAACATCTCAATGGGTATTCTGTCAATTCCTGGAGCCTTGTTCTTCACCAATTCTTTCAGTGCAGCTTTGACTTCTTCCTTCCATACCATTGGTTCTTAAACATATGCCACCTCCTGAAATGGATGAAGATCCACCAGTTCTTTTTGATACAATGACTCTGTGTGTTCCTTCCATCTTCTTTTGATGCTTCCTGCATCATTCAATATTTTGCCCATAGCATCTTTCAGTATTGCAACCCAAGGGTTAAATTTTTTCCTCAGTTCTTTCATCCTGAGAAATGTGAGTGTGTTCTTCATTCTTGGTTTTCTAAACTCCAGGTCTTTGCATATTTCATTATAGTAATTGGCTTTGTCTGCTCAAGCTGCTCTCTCTTTTTTTTAATGCATTTTATTGAAATATAATTTATGTACAGTGAAATACACAAAGGTAAGGTGACATGGGTAAATGCTTTTTTTTTTTTTTTTT
>NW_006921613.1:18298967-18304042 GCF_000298275.1 Orycteropus afer afer | reverse complement strand
GACACAGTTTTTACCCTCTTTTTGGTTTGTAGTTGTCCTCATTTGTCAATTGATGTCTCTGGTTCCCTGTTTATAATCTTGTAGGCTTATATACTTTGAATACTTCCATAGCTGGGTTGGTTTCTGGGTTATGTCATCATGTGTGTTAATGGTCATTTGTTGTTAGCTGTTGTTGCTTCTCTGTCCAAAGGACTCCCTTTAGCATCTCTTGTAAGGTTGATCTGGTTTTAACAAATTCCCTTAATTTTCGCTTATCTGGAAATGTCCTAATTTCACCATCATATTTGAGGGACAGTTTTGCTGAGAACATAGCTCTTGGTTGGAAATTTTTCTCTTTCAGGGTTTTATATGTACCATCCCGTTGTCTTCTCTCCTGCATGGTTCCTGCCAAGAAATTCAAGTTTAGTCTTATTGGTTGCCCCTTGTAGGTAGGGAGCTCTGGTGGCATAGTGCCTAAGGCATGTGCCTGCTAACCAGAAGTCTGGCAGTTCAAACCCACCAGCCACTCCTCGGAAGGAAGGTTGGGCAATCTACTTCCATAGTAACACTGCCTCAGAAACCCAAGGAGGGGTCGCTACGAGCCGGATCCGACTCCATGGCAGTGAGTTTGGTTTTTTTGGTTTTCTTGTAGGTAACTTTTCGTTTTTCCCATGCTTCCCTCATGATTCTTTCTTTGTCTTTGGTTTTGGTGAGTTTGATGATGATATGTCTTGGTGATTTTCTTTTGTATTTTGTATTTTGATTTCTGTGTGTAGATTTTGTATCATTTCTAATTTTTCATTTATTTTGCCATTTTGTTCTTGTATTGTCTTTCAAAATTGTTCTGGGGTTTTCTCTGTGTTTTTCTTGATCTGTCTCTCAATTCGTTGAAGATACCTAAATATAATTCTTTTGAATTCCTTATCAGGGAGTTCCAATGCTGAGTCTTCCTCAGGGATGTATTTTGGGTCTGTATCCTAGTCCCTTGTTTCTCTTGCTTCTTTTTGTCGACTGTGATGCTCTGTTGTCTCTGAGACATTGTGACGTTTTTGTGTTTATATTTAATTGGTAATTGTATGTTGGAGTGACTTGCCCATGATTTTTGTTTTCTTTGTTTTGTTTGTATGTTATCTATGCAAGCAGGGTACTGTGCTCCTCTATTCGCTAGTTGACAGCACTTATACACTCACTATTTGTCTCCTTTCCTGTTGTCAGCCTCTCATATGTCCCTGCCGACCTTGGCAAACAGAGCCTATTCTTAGCTTCCTGGATTCCGAATGAGAATGTTATCACTTCAAAATCCAAAGTGGTTGCCGCTTGTAAATATTCAAAATGGCTGTGCCCTTGGTCACTTTAAATATCCAAAATGTCCACCGCTTGTAAACATTCAAAATGGCTGCACCCTCGGTCACTTTAAATATCCAAAATGCCCACTGCTTATAAACATTCAAAATGGCTGTGCCCTCAGTCACTTTAAATATCCAAAATGGCCACCACTTGTAAATAATCAAAATGGCTGCACCCTCGGTCACTTTAAATATCCAGAATGGCTGCCGGATGTAAACAATTAAAATGGCTGCACCCTCCGGACAGCAGAAAGTCAACAGCTCAGGTTGTCTCCCTGCTTGCTGTTTCCCTTCCTAGTCATAAGCCACCAGAGCAGTTGTCCTTCCAGCCCTCGGTGACCAGGGTTGATCTTTAGGTCATTTCTCAGGTCCCAACACCACTTGGAAACATTCAGGCTGTTGGTCCCATGAGAGTAGCTGACAGTCCACAGCTCCAACCATCTCTGTACTTACTGTTTTCGTTCAGGTTTTTCCACCAATTTGTGCCTAAACCACTTCTGCATAGTTCCTTTCAGGGCTCAGGGTTTCAGGATTATCTTCTCTATCTTTGTCAATTGGTTTTTCTTTTCTTTGTTAAAGAGGGTCTGTGGCACTTGTCTGCGTATTCTTCCCTCTTCTTCTTGTTTAGTTCTTGGAAATTCATTCCTTTTGGTCACAACTTTTCATGTTTTCCAAATCTATTCTTTAGATGGTCTCTAATTTCAGGAGAGATATATTCAAGGTCATCATATTTTGGCTTTCCTGGCCTTGTTTTAATTGTCTTCAACTTAAACTTGAACTTGCATATGAGCAGATGATGTTCTGTTCCACAATCAGCTCCTTCCCTTGTTTTGGCTGAAGATATTGGTCTTTTCCATATTGAGCTTTTGCCACAGATGTAGTCAGTATGATTCCTGTGTACTCCATCTGGAGAAGTCCACTTGTATAAGCGCCATTTGTGTTGTTGAAAAAAGGTGTTTGCAATTAATAAGTTGTTAGTCTTGGCAAAATTCTATCATGCAATCTCCAGTGTTATTTCTGTGGCCAAGGCCCAATTTTCCAACTACTGGTGATTCTTCTTTGTTTTCAACTTTTGCATTCCAGTCAACATTGATAAGTAGCATATCTTGATTGCATGTTCAGTCAGTTTCAGGCTGCAGAAGTTGATAAAAAATCTTCAATTTCCTCATCTTTGGCTTTAGTGGTTGGAGCATAAATAGTATTAATGGATCTTTTGTGTAGATGTATGGATATTATCCTATCACTGACAGCATTGTACTTCAGGACAGATCTTGAAACATCCTTTGTGATGATGAATGCCACACCATTCCTCTTCAATTTGTCATTCCTGGCATAGTAGATCATATGTTTGTCTGATTCAGAATGCCCAACACCAGTCCAATTCAGCTTACCAATGCCTAGGATATCAATCTTTATGCATTCCATTTCTTTTTTGACAACTTCCAAATTTCCTAGATTCATACTTCGTACGTTCCATGTTCCTATTACTAATGGATGTTTGCAGCTGTTTCTCCTCAATTTGAGTCTTGCCACATCAGCACATGGAGGTCCTGAAACACTTACTTTATCCATATCAGTAAGGTTGGTTCTGTTCTGATGAGGCAGCTCTTTCCCAGTCCTGTTTTGAGTGCCTTACGACCCAAGGGGCTTGTCTTCGTGCACTGTGTCGGACAATGTTTCCATGCTATTCATAAAGTTGCCCAGTAATGTATCAGAGTGTTTCTCTGGTGTTTATAAGGTTTTCCCTGACCAGTTCTTTGAGAAATGGATGGCTTCTTCCTTCTTCCTAGTCTATCTTAGTCTGTAAGCAGTGTTGATACCTGTGAAAATGTGTAACTCTGCTGGCATCTGAAACACCAGTGGCACTGCTTCAAGCCTCACAGCAACATACAAACTCCACAGGACGACAAACTGACAGACAAGTTTGTCTCCCTTAGCATTGGAAACCTCTGCACCCTCCCCTTACCTAATTCCTACCTGGAACCTGCCACTTTGTGGTCCCTGGCTGCTCCCTCCCTTTTCTGGCTCTAGTGGGTTGGAGCCTAGCCTTGCCTCCTACCCCTTACCTGGATCCTGAGGCTCCTGTGGTCCCTAGCCACTCCTCTTCCTCCCTTTCCTGGCTCTAGGGGGCTCACCAGAGTAGGATGTGGAACAATGTCTTGTGTAGTTTGTTATGTCAAGTGAGCTTGATGTACCCTGCGACTATGGTTCCAAGCCCACAGGTCCATCTACTTGCTCCATCCAGGTAGCTGGCTGTGGCCAAGAAATGACTACAACCTTGTCCCTTGTCAGCTCTACTATATACCTGGGAATTCTTACAGAACATACCAATACACTTGTAGAAACATTGTCTGCCAGCCCTATACATGGTCTTGGGCATACTGCCCCCTGCATAGACGTACCTAATAGTTCAGCCTGTCCACCCATCTATCCACCCATATACCTGTGTTTGCCTTCACTGACAGCACAGTACTATATGTGCAAAAGGATTCATCTTTGTTGTCTGCACCTGCCATGTACCTCTCTCTGTCTTCCTCTTTCTCAGTGCCACCATTTTGATCACTCATATTTGGTACATTGCCCTTCTCTTCACCGAAATCAATACTTGTCTCTACCTAACAGTGTTCCTTCCCCTCCTTTTCCACTCCTGGTAACCAACAAAGAAAATTTCCTTCCTTTTATAAACTTTTCCTTGACTTTTTATAATAACGGACTAATACAATATTTGTCCTGCTGTAAATGACTTATTTCACTCAGCATAATGTCCTCCAAGTTCATCCCCATTACGCGGTGTTTTGTATTCTACGTTATTCTTTAGGGTTGTGTAGTACTCCATTGTGTGTATGTACCATAGTTTGGTTATCCATTCTTCAGTTGATGGACACCTAGGTTGTTTCCCTCTTTTGGCTATTGTAAATGGTGCTGCAGTGAACATGGGTGTGCATATATCTGTTCTTGTCCTGGCTCTCACTTGTTTGGGATATATACCTAGTAATGGAATGGCTGGGTCAAATGGTATTTCTAATTCCAACTTTTTAAGGAATCACCATACTGCTTTCCACAGTGGTTGTACCATTTTACAGTCCCACCGGCAGTGTATGGGAGTCCCAATCTCTCCACATCCTCGCCAGCATTTGTTATTTTCTGTCTTGAACTTTGCTACTATTTCTGGGTCAAGATGGTACCTCATTGTTTTGATTTGCATCTCTCTAATGGCTCATGATTTATGTATTTTGGGACTCTTTCATTGGGTCCTTAGATACTTATTATAGTTATATCTTCTTGTTCACTTGATCTTTTAATAATTATATAATGTCCTTCTTTGTCTTGTATAGTGGTTTTTGCCTTAAAGTCAATTTGATCAGAAATTAGTATTTTCACTCCTGCTCTTTTTTTGGTTGCCTTTTGCTTGATACATCTTTTCCAGCCTTTGATTTTTAGTCTGTTTTTGTCTTTGTCTCTAAGACGTGTCTCTTGTAGACAGCATATTGATGGGTTATGTTTTCTTACCCAGTCTGCAAGTCTCCATCTCTTGAGTTGTTGTTGTTGTTGTTGTGTGCCATCGAGTCAGACCTGACTTATAGCGACTCCTCCTTGGGTTTCTGAGGCAGTATCACTACAGAAGTAGATTGATTGCCCCATCTTCCTTCCAAGGAGTAGCTGGTGGGTTTGAACCACCAGCCTTCTGGTTAGCAGTCAAGTGCCTTAGGCACTATGCTACCAGAGCTCCCCAACTCTTGAGTGGTGCAT
>NW_006921613.1:18283855-18297692 GCF_000298275.1 Orycteropus afer afer | reverse complement strand
TTCTTCATTTTGTTTTGATCTTTTTTTCTGATTGATCCCTTTCCAAAGAAGTATTCAGGTATTTGTCTTCAATCTCATTAATTCTCTCTTCCATTGATTTGATTCTTCTCTTTTGCCCATTCAATGTGTTACCTATTTTTAAAAATTTATTATTAATCTTCTGGGTTTCTCTCTGTAGATTTTGTATCATTTCTAATTTTTCATTTATTTTGTCATTTTGTTCTTGTATTTTCTTCTGAAATTCTTCTAGGGTTTTGTCTGTGTTTTCCTTAAATTTGTCATTGTTTTCCTTGATCTGTCTCTCAAACCTTTGTGGATACCTAACTATAATTCTTTTGAATTCCTTATCAGGGAGTTCCAATGGTGCTTCTTCCTCAGGGATGTGTTCTGGGTCTATATCCTGCTCCCTTGTTTCTCCTGCTACTTTGTGTGGACTGTGATGGTCTGTTGTCTCCAAGATATTGTGACATTGTCCTATTTAGATCCCTTAACTGTTTGTGAAAAGCAGTTAAGGGTGAGTCAGGCTGTTCTTGGTGGTCATTTATCATTGGCCGGTTGGTGGGGAAGGAAGTGGTAGCTCTCACTCAGTAAGTGAAGCTTTCCAGTCGTTGGCATTTGGAATGTCCTTGTAGTTTGCGGCAAGTCAAACCTATTCTTAAGTCCCTGGAATCTGGGAGAACATTGTTGCATTAAATATCCAAAATGTTCGAACCGCTTGTAAACATTCAAAATGGCTGCGGCCTCTGGACAGGCAAAAGGCCACAGCTCAGCCTCCCTTCCTTCTCTCTGCTTCCACTTTATTTCCCAGCCACCAGAGCAGTCCTCCTTGCAGTCCTTGGCTAGCAGGGCTGATTTTTAGGTTAATTCTTAGGTCCTGCCACCACTCAGGAATATCCAAGCTGTCTGTGCTGTCAGGATCACTGCCAGACTATAGCTCTGTATGTCTGCTTTTTTGATATTTTCATGCAAATTCTTCTAGCTGGAGTTTAGTCCACTTCTGTATCCTTCCTTTCAAAACTCAGGGGTCCAGGATTGTCTTCTGTATCTATATTAATTGGTTACCCTTTTCTTTGTTGAAGAGGGTTTGTGCAGTCTTTCTGCCTATTCCTTCTGTATCTTTGTTGAGTTTTTTCTAGTTGATCTGTCCCTTCTTGAAAGTGGTGTGTTAAAATCTACTACTACTATTGTAGAGTTGTCTGTTTTCCCTTTCAATTCAATTAGTATTTGCTTCATGTATTTTGGAGCACTTTCATTGGATGCATAGATATTTGTATCTAGGTACAAAACTTTCAGATGGAGAAGAAAACAGGACAATGTCCTTATAGAGCAGACTGTTCCAAAAATATAAAGAATTCACTCCACGATAACCAGAGAAAACTAACACCTCTTCTAAGCAAACCCAGAAAGAAGGAAAACATACGGTTTTAGTAAGCACCAAACCAACAATAAAGAAGAAAAGAGAGGAAACACTTGGTAACAAAATGAACTCAGCAAAGTATATAGACCAAGAAAACTCCAACAGCACAACAACAACATTATCGTAATGTCTTCTTGGTAAATTGACCCTTTCAGCATCATATAGTATCCTTCTTTCTCCCTTATGCTGTTTTTCACATTGAAGTCTATTTTATCAGAAATTAATATTTCCACTCCTGTTCTTTTTTGGTTACTGTTGGCTTGGTATATTTTTTTCCACCCCTTAAATTTTAATTTGTTTTTATCTTTGTATCTAATGTGAGTCTCTTGTAGGCAGCATATCAATGGGTCTTCTTTTCTTATTTGGTCTTTCACTCTTTTTCTCTTGACTGATGCATTTAGTCCATTCACATTGAGTGTAATTAGTGATAGGTATGAATTGATTGCTATTATTCTGTTGTGTTTCTTTTGTTGTTGTTGTGTTGTTGGAGTTTTCTTGGTCCATGTACTTTGCTGTGCTGAGTTCATTTTGTTACCAAGTGTTTCCTCTCTTTTCTTCTTTATTGTTGGTTTTGTGTTTACTAAGACCATATATTTCACTTCTTTCTGGGTTTGCTTAGGGGAGGTGTTAGTTTTCTCTGGTTATCTTAGAGTGAATTCTTCTCTCTATAATTTTGGAACAGTCTGCTCTATAAGGACATTGTCCTGTTTTCTTCTCCATTTGGAAGTTTTGTACCTAGAACTTTTATTCCATTTGCTTTGTTGCTGGTGTCGTGTGAAGATTGACTGGCTTGTTTTTTTTTTTGTGTGTGTACAGTGTTTCTTGAGCTTATTTTGAGCATCTATTTCTCTTTTGGTTTTAATGTTATGTGTCCTGATTTTGTTGTTCTCTGTTGTGGGTTAGTTATTGGAAGGACTTCCTTGTAGGGTTGGTCTGGTTTTCACAAAATCCCTTAATTTCTGTTTGTCTGAGAATATCTTGATTTCACCCTCATTTTTGATGGACAGTATGGCGGGGTGTAGAATTCTTGGTTGGAAGTTCTTTTCCTTCAGTGTTTTACATATGCTGTCCTATTGTCTTCTTGCCTGCGTAATTTCCGCTAAGTAATCAGAACTCAGCCTGACTGCTTGTCCATTGTAGGTGACATTTCTTTTCTCCCGGGCTGCTCGCAAAATTCTTTCTTCGTCTTTTGTTTTGGAGAGTTTGATTATGATATGTCTTGGTGACTTTCTCATGAGATCTATCCTGTATGCAGTTCTTTGAGCTTCTTGGACAAATATCTTTTCTTTCTTCATGATATGGGGAAAATTTTCTGTTAGCAAATCTTCCACAGTTTTCTCTGTTTTTTTTTTTTTTTTTTTTTCACCTCTTCTTGTTCTGGTTTTCCAATGAGGCATAAGTTGTTTCTTTTCATGTCATCCTATATAACTCTTAGGTTCTCTTCATTTCTTTTAAATCTATGTTTTGATTTTTCTTCATACAGGCTGGCATCAAGGGATTTATCTCCTAGTTGTGAAATGTGTTCTTCAGCTAGTTCTAGCCATTTTGTGCTTCACCTGTGTTCTGTAATTCTGTAATTTTAGTATTCATCTTCTGGATTTCTAACTGTTGTTCTTATATGAGTTCTGCTTGTATATTAATCTTGTTGTTTTATTCTTGAATGGTTTTCCTGTGTTCTTCCAGGGTACTGTCTGTGTTCTCCTTGGTTCTGTTTGAGGTTTCCTTAAGTTATAAAATAACTTTGTAACACCTGTCCAACCAGGGTAGAAGCCAAGTCCAGAAAGAAGTGTGCCTGTGGCATTGCTGAAGAGAAGCTGTCCTAATTGAAGAACTATATCCTGAGTTGTTTCTGATCCTGAGTTTTAATTTGTAACTTTCTGTGTTAGTTGGAGCTGTGTGTCAACTTGGCTGGACCACAATTCTGTGTGGTTTAAGCAATTGTGTTGCGGGTTGTTCCAGTGATGGGATCAGATATATATGTTTTGAGCAGCCAGTCCATTGAAAGGGAGTTTCCCTAGGGGTGTGGTCTGCTTACAGTATATTTATGGACATCCTGGAAAAAGAGACACTCTTCTGTGGATTGGGATTCTGTTGTGTTGCCTACAACTGTCTGTGAATGAACAATCCACTGTTCAGCCTGGAAATTCATCATTCATTGGAATCAACAGCCAGGATACTGCCTGCCAACCTCGAGCTCCTCAACCTCTGCATCTGTGTAAATTGGGAAAAGTCTACAGCTTGACGTTTGATCCAAGAACTTTGGACTTGCCAGCCTTTATAAGTGTGTGAGCCATTTTCCTAAGATAAATTTCCCTTTCTCTCTCAATATAAGCTTTACTGGTTTTGTTTCTCCAGAGAACCCAGTCTAACACATTTGGTACTGGGAGTGGTTCTAGAAAGACAAAATCATAAGGATGGGCTTCCTAAATTGGTTCTCCAATTTGATTAATCTTAAAGACACTAGTGACCCTGCCTCTGTTAGTAAAGAGGATCCTGCTAATCTGTGGTGTGAGATGGCAACATTAATATGCAAAATAGCACCACTAATAGATCAAGTATTTGTGGGAAGTGAGGCTCTGGGTGATTGCATACTTTTCTGCAATTTTGTCAGCATGAGGAATATAAGGAAGCTGGTTGGTTGGTCCTACTTACACTAGACAAAGTGGTGAAAGAGCGAGATGAAGTCAGGGCTGCTGAGTTATGGCTTAAGTGCCGCATAAAGGACCTCGATTTTTCCAGTTGTGCTCCGAAAGAAAACCTTATTTCTTATAGTAACAGAGCTGAGATTGCTGAAAACCAAACCCAGAGTCTTATTGTAAGGGTGGCTGAATTACAATGCCAAATAAATTACCAACCGCGAATGGTGTCTGAAGTTAAAATGAGGGCATTGATTGGGAAAAAATGGGATCCTGAAACCTGGAATGGGGACATATGGGCAGGTAGCCAGGAAGATCAGGATATGGAGCCTGTAAATTCTGTTGAATCCCTCCCATCTGAAGGGATTACTGTAAAACCGACATCCCTCTACCTCGGTTTGATGGGATTAACCCAACTGTTCCTGTTGGGTTATTGAATGAGGCAGAGGCCATGGAATACATTGCTGAATGTTCTCAGGAGCTGCACCAGCCACCCATTGTTGCTACTAGACCTATAACTAAAGTTACGTCCAAACGAGCCCCAAAAGATGAAATAGAAAGTATGACTGAGGAGGTGGTACGCTATACCCAAAAAGATCTACTTGATTTTGCTAACATGTACAGACAAAAACCTGGAGAATATGTGTGGGAATGGCTACTGAGGGTGTGGGATAATGGCACAAGGAATGTAACATTGGATCAGTCTGAGTTTATTGATTTAGGCCCACTAAGTATGGATTCTTCATTCAGTGTTTCAGCTTGAGAAGTTAGGAAAGGATCTAATAGTTTATTTGGTTGGCTTACTGAAGCATGGATTATGTGGTGGCCTACCTTAAGTCAAGTTGAAGTACCAGACCTGCCTTGGTATAATGTAGAAGGTATCCAGAGGCTTAGGGAAATTGGCTTGTTAGAATGGATTTATCAGATTAGACCCCTAGAGCCAGAAATGGAGAGTCCAGAAGACATGCCTTTCACCAGTACAGTGAGGAATAAATTTGTGAAGGGAGCTCCAGCATCCTTGAAGACTGCTGTGATTGCTATTTTATGTAAACCTGATTTGACAGTGGGAACTGCCCTAATTGCACTAAGACACTTACATACAGTGGGGCTGATTGGACCCCGTGGTAGTAGGGGCCAAATGGCAGCAGTTAATTGACAAAGGTAAGGTGGGCATGGTTACCATAATGGACAGCAGAGTCGGAACAGTAATCAGAATAGTCTGACTCATGTGGAATTATGGCATTGGCTACTTGCGCATGGTGTTTCTGGTAGTTTAATACATGACAAACCTACTAAGTATTTACTTGATCTAAATAGACAGAACAATTCTAGGTCACGTGAACAGCAGCCTAGATTGAATCAACAGAATACAGAGTCATGGCCTCTCAATCAATTCCCAGACTTGAGTCATTTTACAGACCCACAACCCCTTGAATGAAGGGAAGGCCGGGTCCCTTTGAGGAAAGACCCCACTACAGTGCCAGAAATTTATAATGTCAATCTTTCTTCCAGCCTTCCCCAAAGGGATCTGAGGCCTTTTACGAGAGTGACTGTTTATTCAGGAAAAGGAAATAATTAGACTTTTCGGGGATTACTGAACACTGGCTCTGAGCTGACACTAATTCCAGGAGACCCAAACCATCATTGTGGCCCTCCAGTCAGACTGGGGGCATATGGAGGTCAAATTATTGATGGAGTCTTAGCTAAGGTGTGTCTCACGATAGGTCAAGTGGGTCCCTGAACCCATCCTGTAGTGATTTCCCCAGTGCCAGAATGCATAATTGGAATAGATATACTGAGCAATTGGCTGAATTCCCACATTGGGTCCCTGACATGTGGAGTAAGGGCTATTATGGTAGGAAAAGCCAAGTGGAATCCATTAGAACTGCTTCTACCTACAAAAATAGTAAATCAAAAGCAATACTACATCCCTGGAGGGGTTGCAGACATTACTGCCACCATCAAGGACTTGAAGGATGCAGGGGTGGTGATTCCCACCACATCCGCATTTAATTAGCCTATTTGGCCTGTGCAAAAAACAGATGGATCTTGGAGAATGACAGTAGATTATTGTAAACTTAATCAGGTGGTGACTCCAACTGCAGCTGCTGTTCCTGATGTGGTTTCATTGCTTGAGCAAATTAGTACATCTCCTGGTACTTGATATACAGCTATTGATCTGGCCAGCGCCTTTTCTCAATTACAATTTCAAAGGACCATCAGAAGCAGTTTGCCTTCAGCTGGCAAGGCCAACAGTGTACTTTCACAGTCCTTCCTCAGGGGTATATCAACTCCCTAGCACTATGTCATAATCTAGTCCGTAGTGATCTTGATTGCCTTTCCCTTCCAGAAGACATCACATGGGTCCATTATATTGATGACGTTATGCTGATTGGACCTAGTAAGGAAGAAGTATCAATGACTCTAGACTTACTGGTGAGACATCTCCATGGTAGAGGGTGGGAAATTAACCCAACAAAAATTCAGGCACCTTCCACCTCAGTGAAATTTCTAGGGGTCCAATGGGGTGGGGCATGTCGAGATATTCCTACTAAAGTGAAGGATAAGTTACTGTATCTGGCTTCCCCCACAACTAAAAAGGAGGCACAATGTCTGGTGAGCCTCTTTGGATTTTGGAGGCAATATATCCCTCATTTGGGTGTGTTGCTGTGGCCTGCTAGTTTTGAGTGACTCAGAAAGCTGCTAGTTTTGAGTGGAGCCCAGAACAACAGAGGGCTCCACAACAGGTTCAGGCTGCCATGCAGGCTGCTCTGCCACTTGGGCCATATGCTCCAGCTGAGCCAATGGTGCTTGAAGTGTCTGTAGCAGATAGAGATGCTGTTTGGAGTCTTTTGCAGGTCCCTATTGGTGAATCACAATGCAGACCCATGGGGTTTTGGAGCAAAGCCTGCCATCCTCTATAGGTAACTACTTTCCTTTTGAGAAATAGCTTTTAGCTTGCTACTGGGCTTTAGTAGATACTGAACACCTAACCGTGGGCCACCAAGTCACCACGAGGCCTGAGCTGCCCATCATGAACTGGGTGTTGTCTGACCTACAGAGTCATAAAGTTGGACGTGCACAGCAGCACTCCATCATTAAATGGAAGTGGTATATCAGATATCGGGCTCAAGCAGGACCTGAAGGCACAAGGAAGTTGCATGAGGAAGTGGCCCAAATGCCTATGGTCTCCACTCCAGTCACATTACCTTCCGTCTTCCAGTCTGCACTTATGGCCTCTTGGGGAGTTCCTATCAGTTGACTGAGGAAGCGAAAACTCATGTCTGGTTTACAGATGGCTCTGTGTGATATGCAGGCACCACTCAAAAGTGGACAGCAGCTGCACTGCAGCCCCTTTCTGGGACTTCCTTAAAGGACAGTGTTGAAGGGAAATCCTCCCAATGGGCAGAACTTTGAACCATGCTTGTGGCTGTTCACTTTGCACGGAATGAGGAATGGCCAGACGTGCGATTGTATAGATTCATGGGCTGTGGCTAATGGCTTGGCTGGATGGTTTGGGACTTGGAAGGAGCATGATTAGAAAATTGGTGACAAGGATGTATGGGGAAGAGGCATGTGGATAGATCTCTCTGACTGGGCCAAAGGAGTGAAGAAATTTGTGTCTCATGTGAATGTCCACCAAAAGGTGACCTCAGCAGAGGAGGACTTTAACAATCAGGTGGATAGGATGACTTGTTCAGTGGAAACCAGCCATCCTTTTTCCCCAGCTACTCCTGTCATTGCTCAATGGGCTCATGAACAAAGTGGCCATGTGGCAGGCGATGGAGGTTATGCATGGGCTCAGCAACATGGACTCCCACTTACAAGGCTGATTTGGCTACTGCCACTGCTGAGTGCCCAATCTGCCAGCAGCAGAGACCAGCACTGAGTCCGAATAGAGAACCATTCCTCAGGGTGATCAGCCAGCAACCTGGTGGCAGGTAGGTTACATTGGACCACTTCCATCATGGAAAGGACATCATTCCTTTGGAATAGATATTTATTCTGGATATGGATTTGCCTTCCCTGCACACATTGCTTCTGCCAAAACTACCATCCGTGGACTTACAGAATGCCTTTTCCACCATCATGAGATCCGACACAGCACTGCTTCAGATCAAGGGACTCACTTCACAGCAAGTGAAGTGCAGCAATGAGCCTATCCCTCATGGAATTCACTGGTCTTACCATGTTCCCCATCATCCTGAAGCAGCTGGCTTGATAGAACGATGGAATGGCCTACTGAAAACACAATTACGGCACCAGCTAGGTGGCAATATCTTGAAGGGTTGGGGCAATGTTCTCCAGGAGGCTGTATATGCTCTAAACCAGCATCCAATATTCAGTTCTGTTTCTCCAATAGCCAGGATTTATGGGTCCAGGAACCAAAGGGTGGAAACAGGAATGGTACCATGCACTATTACCCCTAGTGACTCCCTCAAAAAAATTTTGCTTCCTGTGCCTGCTACCCTATTCTCTGTGAGTCTGGAGATCTTAGTCTCAAAGGGAGGAACACTCCCACCTGGGGACACAATACTAAGTGCATTGAAATGGAAATTAAGAATGCCACCTAGTCATTTTGGCTTCCTCATGCCTCTGGATCAACAGACAAAGAAGGGATTTACTGTACTGTGTGATAGATCCTGATTACCAAGGGGAAATTGGATTGACATTACATAATGGAGGTAAAGAATATGTCTGGAATACAGGAGATTCTTTAGGACGTCTTTTAGTACTACCATGCCCTGTGATTAAAGTCAATGGAAAATTACAGCAACCCAATTCTGATATGATTGCTAATGGCCCAGACCCTTCAAGAATGAAGGTTTGGGTCACCCCACCAGGCAAAGAACCATGACCAGCTGAGGTGCTTGCTGAGGGCAAGGGAAATACAGAATGGGTGGTTGTGGTAGTTCAGTTTGTGTGTCAGCTTAGCTGGGCCTGGTTGAGTGGCTGGGCAGCTGGATGTAGTATTCCCCATGATGAGAATGGTAATCAGTTCCATGGTGGAATCTACTATGAGCAGCTGCCTTAGGGAATGTGGTCTGCTTCCTGTATGTAAGCATAAGCCTTGGGGAATGGGCTCTCACTTATGGCACCCTGAATCCTTCATGTGGCCATGTTGTTGTTCAGCAGCCTACCTGCTCTGCTGACCTGTGGACTTAGAATGGACTTGAGTTGGTGGCCTGCCATGTGGTTTGGTAACATTGAGACTGTGCCATTTTACTTGTCAACCTTGGGCTTGGCAGCCTCAGCAGCCAGGAGCTGTTTGAGTGAAGAAAATCCTCTAGCTTCAGTGGGCTGGGCACTGGAGGCCAAGCTCAAGCCCAAGGCTGAGGGGCTTTCTCCCAGTCCCAGAGCCTGGTGCTTTGAACTTGGACTTAAAGGCTCCATACTGTAAGAGAATGAACTCCTGTTTGTTAAGGCCAACCCATTTGTGGTATATTCTTATCAGAGCAGCACTAAGTAACCAGAACAGAATGTGGTACCAGGATTGGTGTGCTGCTCTGACAGATACATAAAATGTGGAAACAGGAGTGGAATGCATCCTTTACCCAAGACCCCTGCAGAGAGACCCTGGCATATGGCATGACAGATGGCAGGAGGAGAGCCAAAAGATTGGCAGTGAGACACTGGCAGAGAGATCAACATGAGAGATGGAGTAGCAAAGCCCAGAAACCGGCATTAAATAGCAACAGGCTTACCAGTCTATAGAGGAGAAAGCTGGGTGCCATTGGGTAGGTGGCTTGCTGGCAGAGTGGGTTGCCTTTGGATGTTAATTGGTAGAGAAGACCAGCATAAAATGGAGTAGCAGATTTGGCCGGCACACTTAGCAAGAAAGCTGAGTGTTTTTAGGGCAGGAAGATTTCCTGCAGAATAGGTTGCTTTCGGCATTAATTGGCAGAAGCAGAGAGCTTCCTCAGCCTGAAATGGTAGGACCATGGCCTTTGGGGGGTAGAACCACCACAGCCCCCTAGGTTTCAAAGAGCCAGATCTTCACAACTTGGTTCTGGAATGTGGGGCTGCTCGTTGATGTGGGCCAGGGTGATGGAGCCATAGCCACTGCCCAAGAATGAGGTGGTGGGGTCACCATGCCCAAGAGGAAGAGGAATGGAGCCCTCCAGGCCAAGGGGGTGAGGTCGCCACTTAGAGGAACTAGGGGACTGGAGCCACCCGGTGAGAGAGATCTGTTCAGATGCCACCCAATGAAGATCTGTACAGAGGCCAAGTTGACAGGGGGTGGAATTGTGGTAGCTCAGTTTGTGTGTCAACTTAGCTGGGCCTGGTTGAGTGGCTGGGTAGCTGATATAGTATTCCCCATGATGAGACTGGTAATGAACTCCATGGTGGAATCTACTGTGAGCAGCTGAGTAGCTGCCCTAGGGAATGTGTTCTGCTCCCTGTATGTAAGCAGAAGCCTTAGGGAATGGACTCGAGCTTATGGCACCTTGAACCCTTCATGTAGCTGTGTTGTTTTTCAGCAGCCTGCTTTGTGGTTTGGTAACATTGGGACTGCAAAAACGGCAGGGAGGCCACATGTTCTGACCTCCTCTAATTCCACAAGAGGAAGACAGAATTACCATCAATAGCCCAAGGCCTATTCCTGAGAGGCCAGACATGCTGCCTCCCTCCACTCCTTTCTCCAACCATTCCTCCCAAAGCACCCACCACCTCTCTCCTGGGTTCGATAATTCGCTGCAGTGGCCACACAGAACTCACGGATTACGGGGTTTATTAGGGAAGCACCAGGCTACAACTCAAGTTCAGGAAGAGCGCTCAGTCTCTCTCCCAGCCCACCATCCCTCAGCCAACAGTCTCTCACAGTCTCTCCCCCAGCAATGCCATGTCCTTTGGTGTCTCACTCAGCAATGCGCGTCTCTTGTGTCTCTTTCCCAGCAGCGTGTGTGCAAAAATGGCAAGAGGGCCACATGTTCTGACCTCCTCTAATCCCACAAGAGGAAGACAGAATTACCATCAATAGCCCAAGGCCTATTCCTGAGAGGCCAGACATGTTGCCTCCCTCCAGTCCTTTCTCCAACCATTCCTCCCAAAGCACCCACCACCTCTCTCCTGGGTTTGATAATTCGCTGCAGTGGCCACACAGATCTCATGGATTACGGGGTTTATTAGGGAAGCACCAGGCTACAACTCAAGTTCAGGAAGAACTCTCAGTCTCTTTCCCAGCCCACCATCCCTTAGCCAACAGTCTCTCACCATCTCTCCCCTAGCAGTGCATGTCCCTCGGTGTCTCACTCAGCAATGCGCATCTCTTGCGTCTCTTCCCCAGCAGCGCGTGTCTCTTTCAGCAGCATGTCTTCCTCAACCAGCAGTCAGAGAGAGTTCTACCTCTAGGAGGCCTCCTTTTGAGCCCAGCAGGGTGGTCAAACTAGCCAATCATAGCATCAGAACTCTAAGCACTTGAGAGAGAGTGGGCACTGCCCAGAACATTGTTTTGTGCCACTCCCAACAGAAATACTCCAGGTGGACAACTTTAGCAATCAGGAGCTCCTCAGTTGCTCATAGAAAATCCCAACTTGGCATTTACAAAGACTTATGGGTAGAAAAGCCACACAAAGTAATTTACTACACCGCAGGGACTGTGCCTTTTTACTTGTCAGCCTTGGGCTTGGCAGCCTCAGCAGCCAGCAGCTGTCTGAGTGAAGAAAAGCCTCTAGCTGGGCCAGGAGCTGGAAGCAGAGTTGAAGCCCAAGGCTAAGGGGCTTTCCTCCAGCTCCTAGAGCCTGGCACTTTGAACTTGGGCTTAAAGCCTCCAAAGTGTAAGGGAATAAACTCCTGTTTGTTAAGGTCATCCCATTTGTTGTATATTCTTGTCAGAGCAGCAATAGATAACCAGAACAGTGGTGGAAGAAGGTAGTTCTGAATATCAGTTACGACCATGTGACTGACCAGTTGCAGAAACGAGGACTGTGATTGTTATATTTCTTCATTGTATGTGTGCATCAAATATTTTTGTTTCCTTCTGTTATGAAATGTGAAATATAAATAAGATTAATGCGTTTTGGTTGTACATGTGTTAGTGTATCGTGTAAGGTGCAAATATGACTTATAATTATCCTTATTTAGAGATTATATATGGTTAAGAAGATGTGTACAACTGCCAAGTTGACAAGGGGTATACTGTGATAGTTGGAGCTGTATGTCAACTTCGTTGGGCCACAATTCCGTGCGGTTTAAGCAATTGTGATGTGGGTTGTTCCAATGATGGGATCAGATGTGTATGTTTTGAGCAGCCAATCCATTGAAAGGGAGTTTCCCTAGGGCTGTGGCCTGCTTCCAGTATATTTATGGACATTCCAGGAAAATAGACACCCTTCTGTGCATTGGGATTCTGTTGTGGTGCCTACAACTGTCCATGAGCAAACAATCCACTGTTCGGCCTGAAGATCTTGGATTCATCATTTGTTGGAATTAACAGCCAGTATACTGCCTGCCAACCTTGAGCTCCTCAGCCCCTGCAGCTGTGTGAATTGGGAAAAGCCTCCAGCTTGATGTTTGATCCATGAACTTTGGACTTGCCACCTTCTATATGTGTGTGAGCCATTTTCCTAAGATAAATTTCCCTTTCTCCCTCTATATAAGTTGTACTGGTTTTGTTTCTCTAGAGAACCCAGTCTAACACACTTTCCTAATAAACCCCATACTCATGAGTATTGTCTGTGGGTTCTGTGTGGCCCTTGCAATAAATTTTCAAACCCAGCAGAGAAGTAGTGAGTGCTGTGGGAGGGACTTTTGGTGTCAGAATTGGCAAAAGGGTTAGAGCATGGTGGTCTCTCTGACCTTTGCCTCATAGGAACCAGCCTTAGGCTGTTGATATTCATCTTGATTCTCTCTCACCTTTGTGAAGTTAGAAGAGGTCAGATACCATCCTCACACCTTTTTTCAACAACCTAAGACCTGAGAACAGAATGATCTTCTAGATTCAGCTATAGATAAATCTTTATTTGAGTTCTATGTTCATTAAGTAGCCCATCATTAAAGTCTGATGGACCGTGAATTTGGTGTACTTAGAGAAATAATTAAGTATATAGAAAATAGGCCCTGTCTTAGTTATCTAATGCTGGTATAAAACAAATAATCAAAAACAATCCACAATGAGTGGCTTTAACAAACAAATTTATTTTCTTATAGTTCAGGAGGCTAAATGTGCAAATTCAGAGCACCGCCTCTAAGGGGAGGCTTTTTCTCTCTCTTGGCTCTGGAGCAAAGTCCTTGCCTCTTTTGAGCTTTTGGTCCTGGGTAATCTTCATGTGGCTTGGCATCTCTCTTCCCCCATGACTGCTTCTCACTTGCCTGTTTGTTTAATCTCTTTTATATCTCAAAAGAGATTGATAAGCAAAACACATTCACCCCATCACATCATTCCAAAAATCTTAAATCAGTTCCAAGTTCAAAATCTCATCTTTTGATTCATCTAAATCAAATATGGGTGAGAATTTAGGTTTATTCCATCCTAGGGCAAAATTTCTCTTTTATGAACCTGTGAAATCTAGAACACAAGTTATCTCCAAAGTTTAATGGTACAACAGGCACAAGTTAGACATTTCCATTACAAATGGGAGAAATTAGAGGGAAAGAAGGGTTAATGGCACCAAGCTAGTTCAAAACCCAGCAAAACAAATTACATTAGCCCTAAAGGCTTGAAAATAGTTCTCTGAGACTATCTAGGCAGTAGCCCCATCCTCTGGATTCTGGGTGGAGGCCCCTCAACCCTAGGCTTTAGCTCTACCTCCCAGGCCCTCTGGGATGGCAACTCTGCTCCCTT
>NW_006921613.1:18271917-18283755 GCF_000298275.1 Orycteropus afer afer | reverse complement strand
CGCCTCATTCTTTTGTCCTTGGGCATGGTAGCCCCACCCCATGAGCTTTTGATGGTGGCCCCACCTTAACAGCAGCTCCACACTCCAGAACTAAGTTGAAGAAGATCCAACTCTTTGAAACCTAGGAGGCTGTAGCCTCACCCTTTGAGATCCAGGAGATCATAGCTGCACCTTTGAAATGGAAAAGGTCCTCCTCCCTGTGCTCCTTCCAGTAGTTCTGCTAATCTCCAGGCTGCTCCAAAAATGATCCTTTTCTTTTTCTTGGAGGACAACAGATGTAGTTCTTGTGACTCTAATACATAGCTCTTCTTTTCTGCAAGCTAGTCTTTAGAGTTGGAGGAGGGACATGTGGTCTGAGGTGCACAGTACCCTTCCAGTGAGATTCATGGGGCAGATACTGCTCAAATCAGCACAACATGGATATCTTTCACTAGACTTGAATTGCTGAGAATGATATGGACTTCGACCAGCACTGCTGAACCCAAATGTGAAATCAGGACTATCCCAGGGGCTCAGAACATTTGCTTTGCCAGTGTTAAGACTGGCTTCAGGAGACCCATTCAGACTAAACAATACTAAAGACAGGAAATCTGCTCCTAGCAGCACGATTGCCGGAAACTTTTTCCACATAGGGCTGGAATAAGATCTAAAAACAGAAACTCCATACCCAAGGCTTGTTTTCTTCTTAAATAGGAATATTAGCAACTCAAACAACTTGAAGCGGCTTTGTCCCCTTTTACTACCTCTCAGACTGCTGCCAGTCTAGCCTGTTACGAAAAGGGTAATGAGCCTCTATGACCACATTTTAAAATGTGAAAATAGTGCTCTGTGGAGCATACTTGACTTAGTGTTCATCTTGGCTGAAGATCAAACATTTGGAAATTAATGCAGGCAGGACTTAGGGGAGACTAGAGAACAGCCCTAGCTTTAATTTTATTCAGTGCACATTTATTGTGAGTATTTTGGATTAATTCCATAGATTATCTATTCATTTATTCAATCAGTGATAACTGAGTATGTGCTGTGTGCTGTGCATGAGTGCCATGTCCCAACTTCAGCCTTAGATGTGTGATACTAACTTTCCTCTTTAATACCTCAGGGCCTGCTAAGGTTTGCTTGTGACAGTCAGCCCAGGGCATCCCTAGATCCAACTCTTGAGACTGCTGCTCTTTTGCAGGGTTTGCTGCTGAGGATAGTGGTGGTAGATAGAGGACATTTTGGAAGAAGGCGGGGGTTTGGGTGGGGATCAGGAGGAGCACAAAGAGGAAGCTAAACCCTAGAGAGGAAATGCTTTTCTTTCTCTATTGCTGTGATGTCATTCTGCCTAAGTAACTCCAGTGCTGAAGAAGGCTTCTGGAGCCCTCAGCAAACATGACCTAAACCCTCTCTGTGGAGGGGTTCTCTATTCACAGCCCCTCAGCTGGGTGGATTGATGTATTATGAACAAGCTCCTGCAGTAGAAAAGCCTATGTTGGTCAAAAGATTCTTTATTATCCACTTGTCATCATTCCTTGCTTGTAAGAAAACTGAGCTACATTTTTAAAATGTTACATTGAAATGTTTGTTGTTGTTGTTAAGTGCCGTCGAGTCGTTTCCGACTCATAGCGACCCCATGCACAGCAGAACGAAACACTGCCCGATCCCGCGCCAGCCCCGCAATCCCTGCTATACTTGAGCTCATCATTGCAGCCACCGTGTCAATCCATCTCGTTGAAGGCCTCCCCCTCTTTCGTTGACCCTCCACCCTACCAAGCATGACATCCTTCTCCAGGGAATGGTCCCTTCTTACAACATGACCAAAATAGGTGAGATGAAGGAGCATTCTGGCTGCACTTCCTCCAGGACAGATCTGTTAGTTCTTTTAGCAGTCCATGGTACTTTCAGCATTCTTCGCCAGCACCACAACTCAAAAGCATCAACTCTTCTTCGGTCTTCCTTATTCATTGTCCAGCTCTCACATGCATACCAGGCGATTGGAAATATCATGCCTTGTGTCAGGAGCACCTTAGTCCTCAAGGAGATATCCTTGCTCCTCAGCACTTGAAACAGTTCCTTCGCAGTTGACTTTCCCAATGCTACACGTCGTCTAATGTCCTGACTGCTGCTTCCATTGGCATCGATTGTAGAACCAAGCAACGTGAATTCTTTGACAACCTCTATCTTCTCTCCATTTATTGTGATGCTGCTCATTGGTCCAATTGTGAGGATTTTTGTTTTCTTTATATTGAGACGTAATCCATACTGCAGACTGGATTCTTCAACCTTCATCAGTAGGTGCCTTAAGTCATCCTCACTTTCCACAAGCAAAGTTGTATCGTCTGCATATCTCAGGTTGTTTAATGATTCTTCCTCCAATCCTGATACCACGTTTTTCTTCATATAGTCCAGCTTCTCAGATTATTTGCTCAGCATATAGATTGAATAAGTGTGGAGAAAGAATACAACCCTGACACACTCCCTTCTTGATTTTAAACCATGTAGTGTCCCCTTGTTCTGTTCGAACGACAGCCTCCTGATCAAGGTACAGATTCCTCATGAGTACAATCAAGTGCTCGGGAATTCCCATTCTTCTCAATGTTATCCACAATTTGTCATGATCCACACAATCAAATGCCTTTGCATAGTCAATAAAACACAAGTAAACATCTTTCTGGTATTCTTTGCCTTGAGCCAAGATCCATCTGACAACAGCTGTGATATCCCTTGTTCCACGTCCTCTTCTGAATCCAGCTTGAACCTCTGGAAGTTCTCTGTCAATATACTGCTGCAAACGTTTCTGAATTATCTTCAGTAAGATCTTACTTGCATGCGATACTAATGATATTGTTCTATAATTTCCACATTCTGTGGGATCACCTTTCTTTGGAATGGGCACAAATATGGATCTCTTCCAGTCAGTTGGCCAGGTAGCTGTCTTCCAAATCTCTTGGCATAACTGAGTGAGTGCCTCCAATGGGGCGTCTGTTTGTTGAAATATTGAAATGTAGCATACTTAAAAATGGTATGGAGGAGAAATTTGATCTCCTCTAACTTCATAAAGTGGGAGGAAGATCAAGATCAACAGCCCAAGGCTGATTCCTATGAGAAGGAGGGTCAGACATGCCTCCACCCTCCACCTTTTTATCAATTCTGACACCAGCTGTCCTTCTCACACCACTCTTTACTTCTCTATTGGGTTGGATAATGCATTGCAGTGGTCACACAGAACTCACAGACAACACTCATCATAATTATGAGGTCCATTAGGGAAGTAATAGGTTACAATTCAGGATCAGAAACAACTCATCCATGATGTAGGCTGGCCTCTCTCTCTGATCCTTGGACTCTGGGCTCTGCAGCCACCTCTCAGCCCCGCAGCCCCTTGGCCTCATGGCCCATTGGCCTTTGCCCAAATATGGCAAGTGTTACAAAGCTCTTTTAGCTCTGCTGATAAATGCCCAGAGATACCTTACTCCACCAGTTAGCCTTGGCCCAAAGGCACTCAGCTCTTCTCTGTGAGTCAGCAAACCTAGCTTCACCAGGTGCCTGAAGGCACAACACTCTGCCAGCAAGCCTTCTGCCTGGAGGTGCTCAGTTTCTCACTCTGTCGACCAGGAAACCCACTTCTTTGTCTGCTGCTGATCTTCAAGTTCTGCTGCCTCTGGTGCCATAGCTTCTCTACTGCCA
Source organism: Orycteropus afer afer (assembly GCF_000298275.1). Lineage (NCBI taxonomy): Eukaryota > Metazoa > Chordata > Mammalia > Tubulidentata > Orycteropodidae > Orycteropus > Orycteropus afer. The sequence continues at coordinate 18,280,089 of NW_006921613.1, read as the reverse complement.
TCTCTCACTGTCTCTCTGGTGTTACAGCTCACTCTGTCTCCTGGGTCAAGGAGGTTCCCAGAGTGGGGATCACAGGTACAAAGGATGTTCTCTACTCCTGTCTCTTGGTGGTAGTCAGGTCTTCTCTTTGCTTTGAATTTTGCTCTCCTTTAAGCCTAGTGGGATGGTAAAACTGACCAATTCCCATGTTAGGGTTCTATACACATTATTTGCATGATCCCACCCCATGCAAAAGGGTGCCATGACCCTTAATTCATTGTATCACACATACATACAGAAAAATACACATATCATAACTGTACCATTTAATGAATTTTCAGAAGCAGAGCATAGCCATGTAACCAGTGTCTAGATAAAAAAATAGAGCATTATCGGCTCCCCAGAAGCTCACCTTGTGCTCTGTTAAAATAAAGCTCACTTCTGGAGCTTTTTTCAGTGAATACCCTGGGATGTTAAGAGGTGAGCTGGTTGTTGGTGGATCTTTTCATCTCAGTTGAAGAGTGTCTTGCATCATGCTGCTATTTAGCCCTTCACAGAAAAAGTTTGCCAACCCCTGCCCTTTAGGATACTGCTTTAATTATTGTTATTTGTTGTCATCAAGTTGATTCTGACTCATAGTGACCCTATGTGTGCAGAATAGAATTGCTCCATAGGGTTTTCAGGACTGTGACCTTTTGAAAGCCGATTGCCAGGAAGATCGCCTCTAGGTAAGTTCGAACTGCCAACTTTTAGTTAGTAGTCTGGGGTTTAACCATTTGCAGCACCCAGGTACTCCCCTATATTATTAGGGATAGAAAGTTCCCAGATAATTTGCTTCAATTGTTGAAGACCCCTAGTTCTTGAAAGTTCTACCTGATGCAATGAAAGCCTTCTTCTATATCTCTACAAACCAAACAAAACCCACTGCCATCGAGTTTATTCCAACTCATAGTGACCTCCATTGGTAAATCTTTATGGAAGTAGATTGCCCCATCTTCTTTCTGTGGAGCATCTGGTGAATTTGAATGGCCAGCCTTCTGGTTAGCAGTCACATGCCTTAGGTGCTTCACCACCTAGATCTCTAGTATCTCTTTATTTTGTATACTATTGTTTAGACAGTGAAATAACTTACCCATATTGGAATCTGCCTATGACTGGACAAAGATTCCTTCCACCCTGATAATGACTGGGTGAAGATTCCCTCCACCCTGACAATCAGACCATTTTTCATATTGCTACCCTCACTGTCCTTATCTGGGCTGACTTGTGGGCAAACTGCTAACAAGTCCACTTCTCATGCAGTTGCTTCAGTGTTTCTGCTCTGTGCTTGTTTCCATTGCCATTATGATAAGGCTTTTTCAGCTTCAAAGAAGGTAAGTGTTATCTTACATTATGGGTTATGAATGTAAGGGTATATGGGGAAATAAAATATGGAAGCTGTTGATAGTCACTCAGCCAGGCTACATGAAACTGGAACATTATTCATTACTGCTCAGAATTCAACAGTAACTAGAGGAGGGCCAATGGCAATACTCCATCTCCTACTCAGAGTGCCCCAAGAGAGTTGATTGTGTTAGTTAATCTTTACTTTGGCATACCCTTATTAGCATTCTTATTTGAGTAACCTCTTGGCTGATAGTTTCTTATGTCCATGCTAAATGAGCTTACCTTTGCTTGGGGTCTAGTCATTTGAGGCCTAGAAAGCAAGGTCAGGTGACACAAAACATAGCAAATTATGATCAAGGAATCATTTGTGGCTGTCTCTTCAGAAGGGTGTTTGGAAATGGCAGGAAGTTAGAGTCTTCTGAGCCCTATTCCAGTAAAGCTATCCTTCACTTTTTCTCACGGGATCCAGTCTAATGAATCCATCTTTTTGCAGGGAGGAGAGAACAATATGTGTGTTGATGAATTCCTTGCTCATGTCCAGAAAGTAGGAGAGCTACATATGGGACCTACCACCTCTCACATGCCACTCGGACAGTTGGGAACATTCTTTAGCGAAAACAGCACTGTTAGACATAACTGTTAGATAGAATTCTGTATAAACAAAGAAATGTTTCTTTGGTGACCTCAAAACTCAGTTTTCCTGGTTCTTTCAAGCTTGAAGTATGAATTTATGTTTTTGTGTGCCTGTGCTTGCATGTGTCTGTATAAATGAGTATGCATTATCTCCTCATATGAGCTCCTGCTACTATTCTTTTTCTTTCCTTTTTTTTTTTTTTTGTTTTTTGTTTTCTTTAAACCTTTTCATAAAGTGGTGCCCTAATCATAGAAACTGGCCTAGGAACAGAGAAGAATTTCTGTTTTCATCTTCTGATAAAGGTAATATGAAAGAGTTGGGTTCAATAGAGAAGATTATATTTTAGGATTTGATATCAGAGACATCCTAGACTTTGCTCTTTGGCATCTCATCCCCTTCCTAGGTGAAAGGTGGTCAAGCACAGTAGTTAAAAAGTATGGGTTGTTTTATAGCTTCACAACTTACTGGCTTTGATCTGGGCAACTCCCTTTATTTCTCTATGCCAAAGTTAACTTATCTGTAAAATGGGTATAATAATGATACCTGCTTCAGAGTCGTTGGGAAGACTAATTGAGTAAATAAACATAAAGCTCTTAGAATCTAAAAATGATTAAAAAATGGTAGAAGGATCAGATTTTGTTACTTTTGGCCAAAGGCCATTATAAAATATTAGTGAAACTGCTATTCAGAAATGCCTTTTAAAGAGAGACTTGATGAAATTTCTTCTAGTAGGAAGTAAAGAAATATGGAAGAACAATTTTATGTGGTAGGGTAATATCTTTGTGTTCACCAGATAAGATTTGGCTTTCCTGATAACTGTAAACAGTTATTTTGTTAGTGGTAGAATATCACAGTGGTTGAAAGCAAGAGGTTTTGTTTAGAACTGTTCTCTTTTACCCAGAGTTCTGACTTTCAAAGGGTTGAACTGACAGAATACATGTTAGATTTTGTGCTGACACAATCCTGGGGTCACCCTCAATAAATAGAGAAGACTTGTCTGGGGACATTATGTAGGGCTTAAAGACAGATACCTCTCAGGGCTTATGACACAGATCAACTGCCAACTCTGCTATGAAGGTTTTCCTAATTGCTTTCACAAACCAAACCTTCCCTAACCACTCTCACAAACCAAACCAAACTCACTGCCATCGAGTCGAGTTGATTCACAGTGATCCCTCCTTGGATTTCCGAGGCAGTATCTCTACGGGAATAGATTGCTCAGTCTTCCGTCTGAGGAGTGGCTGGTGGGTTTGAACCGCCAGCCTTCTGGTTAGCAGTCAAATGCCTTAGGCACTATGGCACCATCATTTTCCTTCTCCAAATAAATAATTTATGATTACTCTTCATTCATATTCTACTGTTTACTGGTATGCTCGTAGTGGCTCTAGATAATGTTTTAAACTTATTTAAACTCTCTCACAGTGCCTGTGTTGTGCTGATTCCCCAGTTAGGAACTGAATAAGTACTTGCTGACCAAGGTTAAGAGAAATCCAGTTCTGGGACCTACATCTCCCAAGATGGTTACTTTCAGAGTGATGATGTTTCTCTCTCTTCACTGGGTATGGTATAGGTTTCAGTTGGCTTTGTTCATGTTTTCCTGAATTTCTAATTTGCTGTTGTAATTTTTCTTTCCTCATTTCTTGGAAGCTGTTTAAACACCAATTTCCATGATACATATCACAAAACCCAGAAAAACCAAACCCACTGTCATTGAGTCATTTCTAACTCATAGCTACATCCATTGGGTTTCCCTGGATGTAAATCTTTATGAGAGTAGATTGCCCCATCTTCCACCTGTGGAGCAGCTGGTAGGTTTGAACCACCAACCTTCTGGTTAGCACCTAAATACTGTAACCACTAAGCCACCAAGAGAACAGTTCAATATGGAAAAACACAGGGAATAAATTTCTTTGTAGTTCACAGTATAAAATGGAGAAGGCAAATTAGAGAATCTACTTTTGTCTGTCAAGTCAAAAAGCGACTGTTCATCTGCCTATTTTCTCTGGAAAAAATGGGAGAAAAGACCAGGGAGAGAATTGGTCCAGAGTTCAACTTATGTTGGTTAAGCCCCAGCCAAGTTTACAATGGGATGGAAATGTCTATAAACACTTATAGGGTCATTATGAGTCAGAATTGACTCAATGGCACACAAAAACAGAGGCTTAAAGGTGAACGACTCTTAGGGGGATTGAGGAAATAGCCCAGAATTTACTTGACTTTTATGAAAAGTAGAATTTTTTTACACTCTGAGGGGTTGGGTTTATGAAGCTGGCACAGATGAGGCTTTCTTTTCCTTCCTAGATACCTTGTTTGTACTTTATATAAGCTATTGCCAAGTGGACAGTGGAGCTGGGGCTTTCCTTTTAAGGCTGAAATAGGCTGGGATATGTGACAGGCAAGGTGTTTCCCACTTGGGAAATTAAATTGAAATTTTTAATATCACGTAAGCATAAATGCACAGAAATACTGTATTTATGAATATTACAGCTATAACATAAGGTTTTCACTGGCCACTTCTTTGAGAAGTGAATAGCTCCTTCCTTCTTCCGAGTCTGTCTTAGTCTGGAAGTTCTGCTGAAACCTGTCCACAATAGGTGACCCTGGTGGCATAGCCTCCAGCCTCACAGCAACACACAAGCCACAACAGTATGACAAACTGACAGATGAGTCACTTCTCAAAGAATTGACTGGTAAAAACCTTATGAATAGCAGTGAAACACTGTCTGATATGTTACTGGAAAATACGATGAGTAGTCCTGAAACATTGTCAAATATAGTGTTGGAAGACGAGCCCCTCAGCTTGGAAGGCATTCAAAATACGACTGGGGAAGAGCTACCTCCTCAGAGTAGAGCCAACCTTAATGATGTAGATGGAGTAAAGCTTTCAGGACCTCTCTTTACTGATGTGGCATGACTCAAAATGGGAAGATATAGCTGCAAACATCCATTAATAATCAGGACATGGAATGAACGAAGTATGAATCGAGGAAAATTGGAAGTTCTCAAAAATGAAATGGAATGCATAAAGATCAACATCCTAGGCATTATTAGTGAGCTGAAATGGACTGGTTCTGGCCATTTTGAATCAGACAACCATTTGATTTACTATGCCAGAAATGACAAATTGAAGAGGAGTGGTGTGGCATTCATCGTCACAAAGACTGTTTCAAGATCTATACTGAAATACAAGGCTATCAGTGATAGGATAATATCCATACACCTACAAGGAAGGCCAGATATTACTACTACTATTCAAATTTACACACTAACCACCAAAGTGAAAGATGAGGGAATTGAAGATTTTTTACCAACTTCTGCAGTCTGAAAGTGACCAAACATGCAATTAAGATGTGTTGATTATCATTGGTGATTGGAATGCAAAAGTTAGAAACAAAGAAAAATCACTGGTAGTTGGAAAATATGGCCTTAGTGATAGAAATAATGCTGGAGATCACATTAGACTAATGCAAGACTGGTGACTTATTCATTGCCCCCAAACCAAACCGCCATTGAGTCAGATCCCACTCACAGCAACCTCTCCTTGGTTTTCCCAGGTGGTATCACTATGGAAGTAGATTGCCCGATCTCTTCCTTCCAAAGAGTGGCTGGTGAGTTTGAACCACCAGCCTTCTGGTTAGCACTCAAATGCCTTAGGCGCTATGCCACCAGAATTCCCTTATTCATTGTAGATGCCTTTTACCAACAATACAAATGGTGGCTAGACATGTGGACTTTGCCAGGTAGAGTACACAGGAATCAGATCAACTGCATTTGTGGAAAGAGGTGATGGAGAAGCTCAATATCTTCAGCCAAAACAAGGCCAGGAGTTGACTGTGGAACAGATCATCAACTGCTCATATGCAAGTTCAAGATGAAGCTGAAGACAATTAAAAGAAGTCCACAAGAGCCAAAATAAGACCTTGATTATATCCCTCCTGAATTTAGAGACTATCTAAAGAAAAAATTTGATGCATTGAACACCAATGACTGAAAACCAGAGGAATTGTGGGATGACATCAAGAACATCATCCATGAAGAAAGCAAAAGGTCATTAAAAAGACAGGAAAGGAAGAAAATACCAAAGTTGAAGTCAGAAGAGACTCTGAAACTTGCCCTTTAATGGAGAGTAGCTAAAAAAGATGAAAGAAATGACAAGATTAAAAAGGTGAACAGATTTCAAAGAACAGCTCAGGAAGACGAAGTCAATTATTATAATAAAATGTGCGAAAACCTGGAATTAGAATACCAAAAAGAAAGAACATGCTCGGCATTTCTCAAGTTGAAAGAACTGAGGAAAAAATTCAAGTCTTGAGCAATATTGAAAGATTCTATCGACAAAGTATTGAATGATTCAGGAAACATTAAAAGAAGATGGAAGGAATACACAGAATCACTGTACCGAAAAGAATTGGTTGATGTTCATCCATTTCAGGAGGTGGCATATGGTCAAGAACCAATGGTATTGAAGGAATAAGTCAAAGCTGCACTGAAGGAATTGGCAAAGAACAAGGCTCCAGGAATTGATGGAATAGCCATTGAGATGTTTCAACAAACAGATGCCCCACTGGAGACACTCACTTGTCTATGCCAGGAGATTTGGAGGACAGCTACCTGGCCAACTGACTGGAAGAGATCCATATTTGTACCCATTCCAAAGAAAGGTGATCCCATGGAAAGTGGAAATTATCGAACAATATCATTAATATCACATGCAGGTAAAATCTTACTGAAGATAATTGAAAAACGGTTTTAGCAGTATATTGACAGAGAACTTCTAGAAATGCAAGCTGGATTCAGAAGAGGATGCAGAACAAGAGATATCATTGCTGATGTCAGATGGATCTTAGCTGAAAGCAAAGAATACCGAAAACATGTTTACCTGTGTTTTATTGACTATGCAAAAGCATTTGACTGTGTGGATCATAACAAATTATGGATAACATTGAGAAGAGTGGGAATTCCTGAGTACTTAATTGTGCTCATCAGGAACCTGTACGTAGACCAGGAGATTGTCTTCAAAAAGAACTAGGGGATACTGCGTGGTTTAAGGTCAGGAAGGGAGTGTGTAAGGGTTGTATCTTTTCACCATAGTTATTCAATCTGTATACTGAGCAAATAATTCAAGAAGCTGGACTGAATGAGGAAGAACATGGCATCAGGATTGAAGGAAGAATCGTTAACAACCTGTGATATGCAGATGATAAAACTTTGCTTGCTGAAAGTGAGAATGACTTGAAGCACTTGCTGATGAACACTAAAGACCACAGTCTGCAGTATGGATTATACCTCAACATAAAATGAAAATCCTCACAACTGGACCAATAAGCAGCATCACGATAGAGAAAAGTTTGAAGTTGTTAAAATTTCATGTTACTTGGTTTTACAATCAATACCAATGGAAGCTGCAGTCAAGACAGTAGATGACATATTGCACTGGGCAAATCTGCTGCAAAAGACCTCTTTCAAGTGTTGAAGAGCAAACATGTCTCCTTGAAAACTAAGGTGTGCATAACCCAAGCTGTGGTATTTTCAGTTGCTTCATATGCATGTGAGAGCTGGACGGTGAACAAAGAAGACCAAAGAAGAGTTGATGCTTTTGAGTTGTGGTGTTGGCAAAGAATACTAAAAATACCATGGGCTGCCAGAAGAATGAACAAATCTGTCTTGGAAGAAGTGCAGCCAAAATGCTCCTTGGAAGTGAGAATGGCCAGACTTCGTCTCACTTACTTTGGTCATGTTGTCAAAAGGGCCATTCCCAGAAGGATATAATGCTTGGTAAAGTGGAGGGTCAGGGAAAAAGGGGGAAGGTCCTCAATGATGGACATAGTGGCAATGATGGGCTCAGATGTAGCAAGGATTATGAGGCTGGCAAAGGACCGGGCAGTGTTTCGTTCTCTTGTACATAGGGTTGGTATAAGTTGGAGCCGACTTGATGGCACCTAACAACAACTACTATAACAAGGTGAAAATGTAAAAACAAGTAGGTTTAGTTTAGTATCCTCATTATATTCTTATTATTTTTGAAAAATTTTTATTGTGATTTGGTGAAAGTTTACAAAGCAAATTCACTTTACATACAGCAGTTCACATACACTTTGTCTCATGACATTGACTACAATTTACCCCAATGCAACAGCTCCCCTCCCACTTCCTCCCAATAGTTACCTCTTCCC
>NW_006921613.1:18244080-18266632 GCF_000298275.1 Orycteropus afer afer | reverse complement strand
TCTAATTGTTGGAGATGTTGGTTTAAAATGTTGATTTTGGCTCTTTCTTCTTTTTTGATGTGTGCATTTATTGCTATAAATTGACCTCTGATCACTGCTTTTGCTGTGTCCCAAAGATGTTGGCATGTTGTGTTTTCTTTCTCGTTTGATTCAAGGAATTTTTGAATTTGAATTTTTATTTTTTTTGTTACCCAATCTTTCTTAAGGAGGGTGTTGTTCAGTTTCCATGTGTTTAGTCTTTTTCCGTTGATCTTCCTATTGTTGATTTCTAATTTGATAGTATTGTGATGTAAGAAGATGCTTTGCAGTATTTCAATGTTTTTAAATTTATAAAGGCTTGTTTTATGGCCTAACATATGGTCTGTCATGGAAAATGTTCCATGTGCACTGGAAAAGAATGTATATTGTGCTGTTCTTGGGTGAAGTGTCCTGTAGATGTCTATAAGGTTGAGTTGATGGATCTTCTGCATCTTTGTTGAGTTTCTTTCCAGTTGTTCTGTCTTTCATTGAAAATGGTATATTAAAGTCTCCCACTATAACTGTGGAGTCATCTATTTGCCTTTTCAACTCTTTTAAAGTCTGATTTATGTATTTTGGGGCTCTTTGATTGGGTCCATAGATATTTATTATGGTTATATCTTCTTGTTCAATTGATCCTTTAATCATTATATAATGTCCTTCTGTGTCATAGGGTGGTTTTTGTCTTACAGTCAATTTGATCAGAAATTAATTAGCCACTCTTGCTCTTATATGGTTGCCATTTGCTTGATATCTTTTTCCAACCTTTGATTTTTAGTCTATTTTTGTCTTTGTATCTAAGGTGTGTCTCTTGACACATCCATATTGATGGGTTTTGTTTTCTTATCCAATCTGCATCTCTCCATCTCTTGAGTGGTGCATTTAATCCGTCAACATTCAGTGTAATTATTGACAAATATGAATTAGTTGCTGTCATTTTTGTTATGTGTTTTTTCATGGTGTCCCTGGTTTCTTTGCTTCATATTATTTTCTGTGCTGAGCTCATTATGTTTATGAATCATATTATCATTTCCTTTGTTGCTGTTGTTTTAGTATTTGCTGAATATTTGTGCTTGTCTTCTTTTTCATTGTGATATGAAGGTATATTATTTTTCTTTGAGGTTACCCTATGATTTATAATTTTCTCCCCGAGTTTAGAGCAGTCCATTCTATATTGCAACTCTCTTGACTTCCTCACCATTTAGAAATTCTGTAACTACACCCTCTTTTTGGTTTGTAGTTGTCCTCTCTTGCCGATTGATATCTCTGGTTCCCTGTTTACAATCTTGTAAGCTCATTTTACTTTGGATATGTCCATAGCTGTGGTTTCTGGGTTATGTCATCTTGTGTATTAATGGTCGGTTGTTGTTTGCTATTTTTGGTTCTCTGTTCAAAGGACTCCCTTTAGCATCTCTTGTAAGGTTGGTCTGGTTTTAATAAATTTCCTTAGTTTCTGTTTATCTGGAAATCTCCTAATTTCAACATATTTGAGGAACAATTTTGCCAGGTATATAAATCTTGGTTGAAAAATTTTCTCTTTCAGGGTTTTATATATACCATCCCATTACCTTCTCACTTGCATGGTTTCTGCTGAGAAATCAGAGCTTATTCTTATCGGTTGTCATTTGTAAACAACTTTTTGTTTTTCCCATTCTGCCTTTAGGATTCTGTCTTTGTCTTTGGTTTTGGTGAGTTTGATGATGCTATTTCTTGGTGATTTTGTTTTGAGGTGTATCCTATTTGGGGTTCATTGGACTTCCTGAATGAATATATTCTCATCTTTCATCATATCAGGGAAGTTCTCTTTCAATAAATCTTGGACAATTTTCTCAGTGGTTTTCTCTTTCTCTTCCTGTCCTAGAATTCCAGTGACACAAAGGTTATTCCTTTTGATGGTATCCCACCTGAACCTTAGGCTTTCTTCATTTTGTTTTGACCTTTTATCTGATTAATCCCCTTACAAAGAAGTATTCAGGTATTTTTCTTCAATCTCATTAATTCTGTCTTCCATTGCATCAGTTCTACTCCTTTGCCCTTTCAATATGTTATCTATTTCTGACAATTTAGTATTAATCTTCTGGATTTCTATCTGTAGATTTAGAATCATTTCTAATTTTTCATTTATTTTGTCATTTGTTTTTGTATTTTCTTCCAAGGTTTTTAGGGTCTTATTCGTGTTTTCCTTGGTCTGTCTCTCAATTCTTTGAAGATAATCTAAATATAATTCTTTTGAATTCCTTATCAGAGCATTCCAATGCGACTTCTTCCTCAGGGATGTGTTCTGGGTCTGTATTCTGCTCCTTTGTTTCTACCACTTTATCTTGCTTCTTTATGTGGACTGTGATGGTCTATTGTCTCTGAGACATCTTGGCAGTGTTGTACTTAGATCTCTGTTAACTGTTCGTGAAGAGCAGCCAAAGGTGAGTCAGGCTCTTCTTGATGGTTGTTTATTGTTAGCCTGTTGGTGGAAAAGGATGTGGTGCCTCTCACTCAGTAAGTGAAACTGCAAGAGGTGTGGGTGTAGTTGTGTCATATGGGGACCATTGCTGTCTTCCACTCAGACAAAAATAACAGTTGAATAACCATCAAAAAAGTCAAAGCAAATGGACAAAAAATACACCATTTAATCACACAGGAACAGTAACTTTTTTAAAGGGAAGAAGAAGAAGAAAAAAAAAACCCCTGCAATATCTGGGGGTAGGGCACTAAGAGAAAAAAGGTAGAGAAGGAGAATAACAAAGAAAAAAATGTGAAAAACACAAAAGGAAAAACAAGGAACAGGGTTAACCACAAGAAAGAAAAAAAAAATTGCAACCAGGAACAGGGAAAAGAAAAAAAGCTGAAAACTAGAACCTGGGAGGGGAATAATAAAGAATAATAATAAAAAGGACAAAAGTAGTAATAATAATAGTAGTTTAAAAACAGACACAAACAAACAAACTAAAAAACAGAAAAAAGAAAAAAAATTACGGCAGGGCAGGGCACCAAGACTCCGTCCGAGCACACAGACTGGGATGGGACTTGCTGCCAGCCCAGAAGGTGGGTGAGAGTGAAGGATGGCCACATCTCCATTCACCAAGAAGGGTGTGAGGTATAAGAGTAACAAGGGGAATGTTGCACCTTTCCAATAATCTGAGTCTGGAATGCCCTTGGAGTTCCTGGCAAGTGGAGCTTTTTCTTAAGTCCCTGGAATCTGGGAGAACGCTGTCAATTTAAATATTCAAAATGGTCAAACCACTTGTAAACATTCAAAATTACTGTGCACTCCAGACAGGCAAAAGTTCACAGCTCAGCATGCCTTCCTCTTCACTGCTTCCTGTTTTATTCCCCAGCCACCAGAGCAGTCCTCCGTGCAGTCCCTGGCTAATGGTTTATTTTTAGGTTAATTCTTAGGTCTTGCCACCACTCGGCAATATCCAAGCTGTCTGTGCTGTCAGGATCGCTGCCAGACCACAGCTCTGTATGTCTACTTTTTTGGTGTTTTCATGCAAATTCTTCTGCTAGTTGGAGTTTAGTCCACTTCTGTATCCTTCCCTTCAAATTTCAGGGGTCCAGATTATCTTCTGTATCTGTGTTAATTGGTTCCCCTTTTCTTTGTCGAAGAGAGTCTGTGCAATCTTTCTGCCTATTCCACCATCTTACCGGAACTCCCAACTATTCTTTTGCCTTTGTGTCATTCTTTCAAAATTCAAAGTCCCATATGGGAGCATCTACTTGGCCTGGTCTCTGTCATGTATTAGTGCTTTAGCTGCCAGGAGGTCGAGGGGAGTATTTGGGTTATTTGGCATCTGTAGTTGATGGCTGGGGCTGCTTCCCATTGAGACTGGTGCAATTAGAGATCCTCCCAGGCAGGAAGAGTATTTGGATACTGGCAGCAACAATACAAAAGGCTAATGTCCACCACACCAGCCAAGGATGTAGCTAATACACATGTTCCATGTGGCCTTCTGTTGAAGACTGGTTGAAATTAAGAAGCTTTGCCTTCTTCTCCCATAAGCCTGGCTGTTTTTTCCTGAGACAAGATCTGCCGAACAGAGTCCAGTAGGATTAACAGGCACTGAACAAAGTGTAGGAGTTTCACCAGAGGACTTCTGGCTAAACTGAATCGGTAAAACTGACCATCACAGAAGTGAATGACCAGCAGAACCACCTAGCTGTTAGGGTTAATCTGAGGAGAGAGCATATAAAAGAGTGACCTACAGGGAAGAAACCCTGTCTAATTAAGAGCTTAATTGATCCTTAGTGTGGTATCTTGAGACCCTGAATTTGTATGCTATGTTACTGGGCAATATTTCTCTATAGCTTTACTTGATTAATCATATTAAACATTTTCATGTTGTGAGAAAGAAAAAGAATTATGGGTATAGATGGCCTACCTGCTTTCTGTCTTTTTTTTTTTTTTTTTTTGCCTTCCCTCCCTCCTTTACCCTCTCCTTTCCTTCTTTCCTTCCTTGCTTTCTTTCATGGTAAATATCCACATTTACCATAATATAGCCACTATTTGGCCAGTTTATACCTCTGGGAGCAGTTTGCAGAATTTGATAAATCCACTCAGTAGGCAGAGCAATCCCAGGATTTTGTGATAAAAATTTATGACCTGTTCCTTTCCCTGATGGAGAGCTTTGAGCTTTCTCAGGCAGTGGACACAGAGCCTACGCAGGGCACTGTACTTTGGAGTTCTCATTTTTACATGACCCAAGGCTCAGTGCTTTTTATTATATTGACTTCATTTAGCTTATTTTAGCAGATCTTTCAGAGTTTAAATTCAAATGAGGAAATACTTTAGAGCTATTACTAAAGTTTCCCAAAGTAAGGTGCTTTAGGACACTGTACATTTTGGGGCTTATGTGTATGTCGGTGAATATGTTGAGATGTATTTTAATGAGGAGTATATTACAAGCACCTAAGTGACTGGGACTTGGAGTCTTTCTTTGTGTATCTTCAGTAAGAACAGTCCTGTCCTCATTTGCCTAGTGAATTGAATACCTACTTATTCTTTATTCTCTTCTTCACTTTTAGGTAACCACTGACCCCTTCCTTTGTGCTACGTCAGTACTTAAAACATTTTACTTCACTAATTTCCCTGCATGCCTTTGCCCTTCTCTTACAGTCTCTTTGCCTTAAGATAGGGACCATATCATTTTTTATATGTTCAGTGTCTAGTGTTGTGCCCAGCATATATAGTATTGTCAGTTGCCATTGAGTTGATAACAACTCATGGCAACCCCGTGTATTACAGCTCTGTAGGGTACTCTACTCCATAGAGTAAAACTGCTCCGTAGGGTTTTCTTGGCTGTAATCTTAATGGAAGCTGATTACCAGGACTTTTTTTCTGCAAGACTGCTGGGTGAGCTCTAACCTCCAATCTTTAGGTTAGCAGTTGAGTGTAAACCTTTTGTGCCACTTACGGACCTTGGCACATAGGAGGCAGCTTAAAAAATACAGGCTGGCTGCAGTGTAGTAAATTTAGTGTGGCTTTTCTACCCATAAGTCTTTGTAAACTCCAAGGTGGGATTTGCTATGAGCAACTGAGGAGCTCCTGATTGCTAAAGTTGTCCACCTGGAGTATTTCTGTTGGGAGTGGCACAAAACAATGTTCTGGGAGGTTCCCACTCTCTCTCAGCTGCTTAGAGTTCTGATACTATGATTGGCTAGTTTGGCCACTCTGCCAGGCTCTAAAGGAGGCCTCCTAGAGGCAGAACTCTCTCTGACTGCTGGTTGAGGAAGACGTGTTGCTGAAAGAGACACACCCTCCTGAAAGAAACACTCGCTGCTGGGAAAGAGACTTAAGAGACACGCATTGCCAAGTGAGACACCAAGGGACACTCACTGTTGGGAGAAAGACTGTGAGAGACTGTTGGGAGAGAGACTGTGGGCTGGGAGAGAGACTGAGCATTTTCCCTGAAATTGAATTGTAGCCTGGTACTTCCCTAATAAACCCCGTAATCTGAGAATTCTGTGTGGCCACTGCATTGAATTATCGGACCCAGGAGAGAGGTGGTGGGTGCTTTGGGAGGAACGGTTGGTGTAAGGGCTGGAGGGAGGCAGCATGTCTGGCCTTGCAGGAATAGGCCTTGGGTTACTGATAGTGCTTCTGTCTTCCTTTTGTGGGGTTAGAGGAAGTCAGAACATGTGGCCTCCTTGTCTTTTTTGCACTGGCTCTGGGTTACAGACTTCTGACTTAGGGACAACTCATACTTGCCACTTAATGTCATGTAAATTTGCCCTCATCTTGAAATGATTATACCATCCCCTACTCACAACAAATTCTTCATCACAGTCACCTTCACTTGCTGCACATGCTGCTTTTAAATCATCGAAAAGGCTTCAAGACTTTTCTTGCACTAAAGTAAGGCTAAATAACCAGTATACACAGCTATTTGACTTACCTACAAACTTGATTTAAAGACACACTTAGGAACACATCCCATTATTAACTGGAAACAGCCTGTGTTTTAATGAATGACTGAATAAATGAGTTTTCTTTAGCTATATTTTTCCACAGCTGAAATTGATTTTGGTGAAATGGGAAATGTACAGTCATGTATATTTAAAATAATTAATAGTTTTTTAGATTAAAATATAATTCTAACTCTCCTGTGAGAAGAAGGACCACAGTGACATGCTTTCTTCTTTAATTGTTGCAGGTGTTCCAAGATTTGGGGACTGAAGTGCTGTCTGGAGCTGACAAAGGCTACAACATATGTCTTTTTGCCTATGGGCAGACAGGCTCTGGGAAGACATACACCATGCTGGGTACCCCAGTGAGTGATTTAGTATTGTTATGAGATATCTTCTAATACCCCAGCAAGCCTGAGTTGTGTATTGCCTGACCAGGGTTTCATCCTTGCCACTGAGAAACAGAATGTGAGTCTGTCAACTTTAACAAGATTTATGGGACTTCTTCTATATTTAAGAATGGGTTTCTAAGTACTTTAATGGAAAGTTTGATGTCTCCAGTGAAACTCCCAGAAGTGAAGAACCTAACAATTAGCCCATGTGCCTGAGGATTTAGCCTCCATGCTAAGGATAGTTCCTGGGTGTTGGGCAAGGGAGAACATCACCATGAGGAAACAGCAGTGCTTTCCTTTCTTCTCTTCTGCAGGAGTCCATAGGGCTGACACCACGGATATGTGAGGTATAGATTCTTGTTTGACTGGATCCTCTCAAAGTATGTCTTTTTTATACACTTCCTTCAATGAAACTCAACCCTTTGATTTGTGCAGGGTCTCTTCATCAGGGAAGAGGACTGTTCCTCACTGCCTTCTTCCTGTCGAATAAAAGTAAGGTAGGAACCTGTCAAGCTCTGGGGCCTGAAATGTTTCTGTTTCCACTCCAAATTCTAGTGTGCTCAGCTGTCTTCTCTTTGCTTCCAGAGTTTCCCAGAGGAATTGGAAAAGCCACAGCAGCAATATCTTGAAGTACAGGGAGAGGACAAATATACTTAGGTCCTTGGTTTGTAGAAAACCTAATTCCCTGTCTTTAGGCTTTATAAGCAGGTGTCTCCTGTGGACCAGCTCACTCTGACTGTCTGGTTTCCCTTTCCTTCATTTTTGGTGTAATTATTTTTTTTTTTAAACTCTAATATCTTCTTACTGAGTGGTTCTCCAGGGCATTAGTTACTAAATTCTACTTCCCAGACTAGTGTTGGCTAGTCCAAGATAAAGTTTTAACCAATCTGTAGGAAAAATATTGGTATAAGTTTAGGTTAGATTACCAACTGCCTTTTATTCAAGACCATGACCCTCCTATTTTTTGGTGTTCACTTGTCCTTTATTTTGTTTTTTCCCCCTTAAATCAAGGTATAAGTTATATATCCTAAAATTCACCCTTTAAAAATGATAATTCAGTATTTTTAGTATATTTATAAAGTTGTACAATCATCACCATGATCTAATTCCAGAACATTTTAATCACTTTGTGAAAAATAAAAATTTGAAAACAATGTTAGTGTGTGTATGTTTATATATCTACACATACATGCACACACATGAAATCTGAGAAGCACTACTCTTTAAGAGACAGCTTGGGTATCTGTGTCCTGGTATGAGAAAGTTAGGGAGAAAAACATGTATGAAAATAGCATTGATAAAATCACAGGAAGCATCCATATTCTGGTGAGAAAGACTTTTTCTGTGAGAAGTCTTTCTTGTTTAATAGAATCTTACTGATTTTAGCAAAGAAGTGTAGCTTTGTTGATTTTTGTTCTTTAAAGGAATGAAATGCCAGTAGATACCTGTAAAGTTAACATATCTCACACAGAATCTCAGTGTACAGACAGTTAAAATGAGAATTGTCCTACTTAAAATTGGTTGGGACTACTCTTCTTACTTAGCTTCCTTTATTGTTCATCATTAGCCTTTGTGATGCTTTCACAGAACAATAGCATTCAAGGAACACATTTGAAAATCACTTCAAGCAATAAACTCTTCAGATTCTGTGCTTTGGCAGCCCAATTAAAGCACAACCTGGTGGCCCCATTAAAACCATTGCTGTTGAATTGATTCTGACTCATAGTGACCCTATAGGACAGAGTAGAATTGCCCATTAGGGTTTTTAAGACTGTAAACTTTACAGAAGCAGATTGCTACATCTTTCCCCTGCAGAGCAGCTGGTGGATTTGAACCATCATCCTTTTGGTTAGCAGCCAAGTGCTTAACCACTGGCAGCATACCCAAAAAACCTCCTTTAAAAAAAAAATTAGTTGTGATTTGGGTGAAAGTTTACAGAGCAAATTCACTTTCCATACAGCAGCTCACATAGGCTTTTTTTTTTTTTTTTTTTTTTTTTTTTTTTTTTTTTTATTGTGATTTGGGTGAAGATTTACAGAGCAAATTCACTTTCCATACAGCAGTTCACATATACTTTGTCTCATGTCATTGACCACACTTTACAATGCAACAGCTCCCCTCCCACTTCCTCCCCATAGTTACCTCTTCCCAGTGTCCATCCCTCCATACACTCCTGCCCCCTGAGCTGTCTCCCTGTTCATAAGCCGCCCTTCTTTCTCCCATGATTGTTCTCTCCAAGGAGTGTATCTACTTGAGGTAAATGTTTAACTCATATGCCTGTCTTTTGTTTGGCTGGAAACCACAGGTATGGGTTCAATTCCAGACCTGAAGGGCAGCTAGGGGCCATAGTCTCAGTGGTTCCACCAGGCTCTATCGGACCAGCAAACCTGGGTCACCCCTTTTTTTTTTTCCCCTCCAAATGATTTTGAGTTTTGTTCCACATTGTTCTCCCTCTCTATCCAGGATCTCCTACATAGATCCCCTTCCAAGTGGATGACAGTGGTAACTGGGCACCATCTAGTTCTTCTGGTCTCATAGTTGTATAGGCTACAGATCGGATGGTGTACCAGTTGCTAGGACTAATTGTTTCCATGAATTTTGGTTTTCTTCATTCTTCTTTGCTCTGGATGAGGAGAGACCCATCGTTGCCTCTAGATGGCAGCTTGCTAGCTTTTAAGATCCCAGTCATTACTCGTCAAAGTAGGAGGTGGAACCATGTTTTGTATAGTATGTTATGCCCATTGAGCTTGATGTCCCCTGTGACTATGGTCCCAAGCCCACAGGTTCAACTACTCGGTCCCTCTGGGTAGCTGGCTGTGACCAAGCATTGACCACAACCTTGCCCCTTGTCAGCTCTACTATACACCTGGGAATTCTGATCATTCACATAAACTTATAGGACCATTGTCTGCCAACCCTATATATGTTCTTGGATACACTCCCCATTTCATAGACATACCTGATCGTTTAGCCTGTCCACCCATCAATTCATCCATATACCCATGTTTGCCTTCACTGACAACACAGTACTGTATGTGCAAAAGGGTTCATATTTATTGTCTGTACCTCTTATGTCTTTCTCATCCTCAATGGTGCCATATTGGTCACTCACATTTGGTACATTGCCCTTCTCTTCACCCAAATCAATATTTATCTCTATCTATCTAACAGCCTTCTCTCCCCTCCCTTCCCACCCCTGGTAACCAACAAAGAAAATTTTCTTCTATATATAAACCTTCCCTTAACTTTTACAATAACGGACTAATACAATATTTGTCCTTTTGTGATTGACTTATTTCACTCAGCATAATGTCCTCTAAGTTCATCCATGTTATGCAGTGTTTTGCAGATTCTACATTATTCTTTAGTGTAGCATAGTATTCCATTGTGTGTATGTACCATAGTTTGGTTATCCATTCCTCAGTTGTTGGACACCTAGGTTGTTTCCATCTTTTGGCTATTGTAAATAGGGCTGTGATGAACATAGGTGTGCATATATCTGTTCTTGTCATGGCTCTCGCTTTTTTAGGATATATACCTACTAATGGAATGGCTGGGTCAAATAGTATTTCTAATTCCAACTTTTGAAGGAACCACCATACTGCTTTCCACAGTGTTTGTACCATTTTACAGTCCCACCAGCAGTGTATGAGAGTCCCGATCCCTCCACAACCTCACCAGCATTTGTTATTTTCTGTCTCGTTGAACTTTGCTACTAGTGCTAGAGCAAGATGGTACCTCATTGTTGTTTTGATTTGCATCTCTCTAATAGCTAATGATCATGAGCTTTCTTCGTATGTTTGTTGGCTGCTTGAATGTCCTCCTTGGTGAAGTGTCTATTCATGTTCACATATGCTTTATCTTATGATGTTGACTACAGTTTCCCACAGTGCAACAACTCCTGTTCCACTTCCTCCCCATAGTTACCTCTTCCCTGTGTCCTTCCCTCTCATGTACTCCTACCTCCCGAGCTGTCTCCCTGCATACGCAACCCTTCTATTCTCCCATGATTGATCTCTCCAAGGAGTGTATCTACCTAATGTAAAAGTTCAGCTCATATGCCTGTCTTTTGTTTGGCTGGAAACCACAGGAATGGGTTCAATTCCAAACCGGAAGGGCAGGTAGGGGCCATAGTCTCAGTGTTTCCTCCAGGCTCTATCAGACTAGCAAACCTGGTCCATTCTTTTTTTATGATTTTTGAGATTTGTTCCACATTGTTCTCCCACTAAATCCAGGATCTCCTACATAGATCCTCCTCTGAGTGGTTGACAGTGGTAGCTGGGCACCATTTAGTTCTTCTGGTCTCATAGTCATATAGGCTGAGGATCGCATGATGTACCAGGCCCTTGAACTAATTGTTTCCATGCATCTTTGGTTTTCTTCATTCTTCTTTGCTCTGGATGAGGAGAGACCCATCGTTGCATCTAGATGGCTGCTTCCAAGCTTTTAAGATTCCAGTCACTAGTCACCAAAGTAAGAGGTGGAACAATGTTTTGGGTAGTATGTTATGTCAGTTGAGCTTGATGTCCCCTGTGACTGTGGCCCAAGCCCACAGATACAACTACTCACTCCCTGTAGGTAGTTGGCTGTGGCCAAGAAGTTACCACAACACAACCTTGTCCTTTGTCGGCTGTACTATATACCTGGAAATTCTTACAGAACATACAAATATACTTGTAGAAACATTGTCTGTCAACCCTATATATGGTCATGAGCATACTTTCTGCTGCACAGACATGCCTCATAGTTCAGGCTATGCACCTATCTATCCACCCATATATCAGTGTTTGCCTTCACTGACAACACAGTACTCTATGTGCAAAAGGGCCAAAAACCTCTTAAAAGATAAAATTGAATCAGCTTTGATATTGTAAGCCTAAAACAATAAAGTGATGACAGCCAGTGGTTAAAACACTATTATACATCTGTAGAAAGAAATTCAAGGTGGGCCCTAGCTTGAGCAAGGTCTTAAATTTACACAGATGGAACTAGAACAGGAACTAAGACCTCTTCATTCTTGGCTTAGTGTTTTTCCCACAAGACTTAACTTTTTTTTTTTCATTCAACAATTTATATATTTTTTGTTTTGTGACATTAATTGTAATCCTCTCAATGTAATGGCACTCTTCCCCTTTCCTCCCTGGGTTCTCCATTTCCATTTGTCTTTTCTTGCCCCTTCCTGCCTTCTGAGCTTGCTTCTTAGGTGAATGCTGCTCTTTTGGTCTTACATGCTTGGTTGTTCTCAGGAGTATGTTCCTCATGTGTATTATTGTTTACTTCATAGGTGTGTCTATTGTTTGGCTGAAAGGTGCTCCCCAGGGATGGGTTCAAGTCCATATTTGAAGCTTATCAAAGGGCCATAATCTCAGGAATTTGAACCATTTTTTCACAATCTAATTGTGCTGTCTTTTTCACTTGTCTCTAGTTTCCTGGAAATCTATAATGAACGGGTCCGGGATCTCTTGAACCAATCTGATCAGAAAAAGTCCTATACCTTGCGGGTCAGGGAGCACCCAGAGATGGGACCCTATGTACAAGGTGAGCCACTGTGTCCTTTGAGGTCTGAGACCAAACTGAAACCTGGGAGCCTCTTCTAACCAACCAGTCACCATTGTGT
Organism: Orycteropus afer afer; assembly: GCF_000298275.1. Lineage (NCBI taxonomy): Eukaryota > Metazoa > Chordata > Mammalia > Tubulidentata > Orycteropodidae > Orycteropus > Orycteropus afer. The sequence continues at coordinate 18,254,206 of NW_006921613.1, read as the reverse complement.
CAATTCAGACTCATGATGGCCCCATTTGTGTCAAAGTAGAACTATATGCCATGAGCTTTTCAATTGCTGATTTTTTAGCAGTTCATCTCTAGGCCTTTCTTTCAATATGCCTGTAGGTGGATTCAAACTGTCAGTCTTTCATTTAGTAGTTGAGTGTTTAGCCAGCTACACCACCCAGAAATTTTGGAAGCTCTCCTAACATTCACTAATTCATTCAACAAATGTATAATGAATACTTGCTATGTGCCAGGTACTGTACTAGAACATGGGATGTTGGTGCTGTTGAGTTGATTCCCATTCATAGTGACCCTATAGGGCAGAGTAGAACTGTCCCATAGGGTTTCATAGGCCTAAATGTTTACAGGAGCAAAACTCTAGGTCTTTTCTCCTACAGAACAGCTTGTGGGTTCAAACCATCAAGCTTTCTGTTAGCAGCTGGACACTTAACCATTGCACCACTAGGGTTCCTTAAACACTGGATTGATAACCAATAAATAAAAAAGACATAGTCCTGCCCTCACAAGCAAACTTATAATCTAGTAAGATGAAAACAAGTAAACTCTTAGTGACAAGTTACGATGTTGTTGTTGTTATGTGCTGTCGAGTCGGACCCGTCTCATAGCAACCCCTCCTTGAGTTTCTGAGGTGGTATCACTACTAAAGTAGATTGCCCAACCTTCCTGCCGAGGCGTGACTGGTGGATTTGAAGCACCAGCCTTCTGGTTAGCAGTCAAGTGCCTTAGGCACTACGCTACCAGAGCTCCCAACAAGTTATGATAGGACTAATAAAAAAATAAATAGCTGTAGTGATAAATAAATAGCAAAGGGTGTGTGGATCATGACATATTCTAGACAACATTGTGAAAAATGAGGATTCCAGAACACTTAATTGTGCTCATGTGGAATCTGTACGTAGACCGAGAGGCAGTCATTCAAACAGAATACAGAGATACTGTGTGGTTTAAAATCAGGAAAGGTTTGTGTCAGGTTTGTATCCTTTCACCATACTTACTCAGTCTGTATCCTGAACAGATAATCTTAGAAACTGGACTATATGAAGAACTCAGCATCAGAATTGGAGAAAGTCTGATTAATAACCTGCAGTATGCAGATGACACAACTTTGTTTTCTGAAAGCAAAGAGGCTTTGAAGCACTTACTGATGAAGATCAAAGACTACAGCCTTCAGTATGGATTATACCTCAACATATAGAATAAAAATCCTCACAAGTGATTGAACCCACTCCTGTGGCTTCCAGCCAAACAAAAGATAGGCATATGAGATGTACATTTATATTAGATAGATACACTCCTCGGAGAGAATAATCATGGGAGAATAGAAGGGCTGTGTATGCACAGGGAGACAGCTTAGGGGCAGGAGTGCATGGAGGGAAGGACACAGGAAGTGCTAACTATGGGGAGGAAGTGGGAGGGGAGCTGTTGCATTGTGAGAAATTGTAGTCAATGTCATGAGTCAAAGTGTATGTGAGCTGCTGTATAGAAAGTGAATTTTCTCTGTAAACTTTCACCCAAATCACAATTAAAAAAAAAATCCTCATAACTGGACCAATAGACAACATCATCATAAATGGGGAAAAGACTGAAGTTGTCAAGGATTTCCATTTTACAAGGATGTCATTTCAATGCCCTTGAAAGCCTTAGTCAAGAAATCAAACAACAGATAAACTAGATGACTGGGACCTTCTAAAAATTATTATTATTATTATTTTTAACTATTAGTGTGGTGAAGATATAGACACTAAGACATCCACCAATATAATAATTTCCACATAAAAATTAAATTGTTATGCACATCAAAAGACTTCTTCAAACAAGTAAAAAGAGAACTTGTAGATTAGGAAAAATATTAGGCAATGACATATATGACAAGGGACTTTTCTCTAAAATTTATAGACAACTCTAACACCTCAACATCAAAAAGACAGAAAATTCAAGTAAAAATGGGCAGTAGACATGAACAGATGCTTGATCAAAGAAGAAATTCAGTTGGCCAGCAAAATCATGAAGAAATGCATATGATCATTACCCATTCAAGAGATGCAAATCAAAACAGTGAGATATCATCTCACCCCACAATAGCAAAGTTCAACAACACAGATTATAACAAAGGTAGTAAGGATGTGGAGAAATTGGGACTCTCATACACTGCTGGTGGGACTGTAAAATGATGCAACCACTGTGGAAAACGGTATGGTGCTTCCTTATAAAGTTGGAAATAGAAGTATCATTTGATCCAGCAATCCCATTACTAGATACATATCCTAAAGAAGTGAGAACCAGTACACAAATAGATAAATGCATACCCTGTTCATCGCAGCACTATTCATAATAGCAAAGAGATGGAAGCAATCTAAGTGCCCATCAGCAGAGAAATGGATTACCAAACTATGGTACATATACACAATGGAATACTATGCAAAACTAAAGAATAATGAAGAATCTGTGAAACACCTCATTATGTGGATGAACTTGGAGGACATCATGCTGAGTGAAATAAGTCAGTCACGGAAGGACAAATATTGTATTAGTACACTTTTGTAAAAAGTCACAGAAAGGTTTATACATGGAAGGAAACTTTTTTGTTGGTTATGAGGGATGGAGGGGAAAGGAGAGGATATTGCTAGATAGGTAAGAGACAATTATTGATTTGGGCAAAGGGAAAGACAGTATACCAAAAGCTAGTGACCAGCACAGTAACACTAAAGAAAAGGAAGAAACGGAGAGGTGCATGAGAGGTACAGACAACAGAGGTAAGTACTTTTACGTACATGGTACTACATTGTCAGTAATAACAAACATTAATCTGTCGGTGAATACATAGGTAGACAGGCTAAATGATCAGGTATGGCTAGGCAAAAGGGAATATACCTATGACTACATATGAGTTTGGCAGATGATATTTCTACATTGGTATTTGTATGTGCTGTAAGAATGTCTATATATGTAATAGAGCTGTTGGGGCAAAGTAATGATAACTTCTTAGCCACAGCCAAACACCTTGAGGGAGTGAGTTGCTGGACCCAGGGGCTTGGGGCTATGGTCCATGGTCATGGAGGACATCAAGCTCGACTGGCATGACATATTACACAAAAAACATTGTTCTAAATCCTACTTTGGTGATAAGTGACTGGTCTTAAAAGCTTATGAGCAGCCATCTAAGATGCAACAGTTGGTCTCTTCTCATCTGGAATGAAGAATGAAGAAAATCAAAGATGCCTGGAAATAGTTAGTTCAAGGGACTAGTGGACCATGGAAATCTCAGTCTACGTGACCCTGAAGCCAAAAGAAGTAGATGGTGCCTGGCTACCACAGTCAAAACTCAGAAATGGATCAGAGTACAAGATCCTGGGTAGGGTGGGAGAAAAATGTAGAATAAAATTCAAAATCATAAAAAGACCAGGCTTTATATGACCTTGAGAGCAGAAAAACTAGATGGTACCTGGCTGCCCCTGGCAACCACTCAGAAAAAGATCAGTGCAGGGGATCCTGGTTAGATTGGGAGAACAGTGTGGAACAAAACTCAAAATCATAAAAAATGACCAGGTTTACTGGTCTTAACAGAACCTGGTGAGACCCCAGAGACTATGGCCCCTAGTTACCATTCAGGTCTGGAATTGAACTCACTCCCATGGCTTCCAGCCAAACAATAGGCATATAGTGTGAACATTTACATCAGCTAGATATACTCCTTAGAACAATCAGTCATGGGAGAACAGCAGGGCAAGGATGCATAGGAAAGAAGGATACAGGGGAAGAGGTAACTACAGGGAGGAAGTGGGAAGAGGGCTGTTAAATTGTGGGGATTAGAGTTAATGTCATGAAACAAAGTATGTGTGAACTGTTAAATGGAAAATGAATTTGCACTGTAAATGTTCACCCAAATCACAGTTTAAAAAAAGAAATCAAACAATACCTAGCACTAATAGCAAAGTTCATAAAAAAAACAGAAAGCAACGAACTCTGGTGATGATGTGGAAACTGGAGCCCTCATACACTACTAAGGGGGCTGTAAAATGGTGCAGCCACTCTGGAAAATGGTGTGACACCTACTTAAAAAACTAGAAATGGAAATACCATATGATCCAGGAATCCCGTTAGTAGGTATACATCTTAGAGAAATAAGAACTGTGACATAGGCAGATATATGCACACCCATGTTAATCACAGCACCAGTCACAGTAGCAAAAACTGGAAACAACCTAAATGCCCATCGATGGAGAAATGGATAAGCATATTATGGTACATACACAGAATGGAATACTATGCATTAAAGAACAACTTTGATTCTGTGAAACATAACATGGATGAACCTAGAAGACATTATGCTGAGTGAGATTTGTCATTTACACTAGGAAAAATACTGTACAAGACCACTATTGTAAAAAGTTAAAAAAAAGTTTTCCACACAGAAAGAAATATTATTTGATGGTTACCCGAGGTGGGAATAAAGGGGAGGGTAAACTACTAACTAGAAGGTAAACATATTTAAACTTGGGTGAAGGGGAAGGCAATATACAGTAAGGAGATCAGTACAAAATGATCAAGGAAAGGAAAATATCAAGACACTGGGTAGAGTACAAGAGTTAAAGGCAGCAGACAAAAAAAAAAAAATGCCATTGAGTCATTTCCGACTCATAGCAACATAATCTTGGGTTTCTGAGGTGGTATCCCTAGAGAAGTAGATTACCCCAGCTTTCTTCCAAGGAGTGGTTGGTGGGTTTGAACCTCCAGCCTTCTAGTTAGCAGTCTAATGCCTTAGGCACTATACCACCAGAGGTTCCTAATTCATACATAATCCTGCAACAACAGTAGTAACAATAATCAATAATCTAAGAGTGGATATATAGATAGACATGCAAGCTGAACAGGTATAGGAAAGAGAATGGGACTATACCCATGAATATGTATGGGTTTGACATGGGATATTTCTGCATATGTATTTGCATATGCTGCAAATATATTCATGAATACTGTAGAGCATACAGAAGGCAGAGTTATGAAAACTTCTTAACCATAACCAGTAACTCTGAGGGAGTGAGTTGCTGGGCCTGGGGACTCTGGACCATAGTCTCAGGGGACATCAAAGTCGGTTGGTACAACATAGCACGAAGACAGTGTTCTGCATCCTACTTTGGTGAGTAGTGACTGAGGTCTTAAAAGCTTGCAAATAGCCATCTAAGGTGCAGCTATTGGTCTTTCCTTGTCTGGAGTAAAGAAGAATGAAAAAAAATAAAAGGCACATGAAAATAATTAACACAAAGGACTAATGAAGAACTAGATAGTACCTGGCTGCCACTACCAACTGCTCTGAAAGAGTTCACAATAGAAGGTCCTGGATAAAGTGGGAGAAAAATGTGGAACAAAACTCAAAATTATAAAAACAACCAGACTTACTGGTCAGATAGAGGCCAGTGGAACCCCTTGAGACTATAACTGTTTGTTACCCTTCAGACCTGGAACTCAATTCACTGCTGTAGTTGACTTTTCAATAGACAAGTCTACAAGGTGAGCAATAACTCTAGGAAGGTAGACACTCCTTAGAACTATCAACTATTCAAGATCAAAAGGGCACCATTTGCCTATGAACAAAGTTCAGAAAGCAGGAAGGATTAGGAGAGAAGGAAGAACAGGAAGGAGACACACAAGATGTAGGAGGAGTAATGTTACATTGAGGGTTGCAAACAATGGCATGAAACAAAATGTGTGTGAACTGTTGAAAACTGATTTGCTCTATAAACTTTCATCCAAATCACAATAAAATAAAAGACTTATTCTTTGTCCTAAATCATCCTGAAATTCCAATTACTTTACTCCACATCCAGTACCAGTACCCTAGTTCTAGGTAGAACAGTCTTACAGTCACCTCCTATTTAGTCTCCCTAGTTTGACTTTTGTCCCTTACAAACCATTCTGTACCTGGGTGGAAATTGAATATTGCTTGTTTAAACCCCTTTAATGACTTCTCATTACTCATAGGATAATGTTCAAAATCCTTAATACAGGCAAGAGAAGTCTTAGATATATGATGCTTGGCTACCATTACTGAACATTTTAATCAAAAATTTCATAGAAGAATCCAGATCAAAAGGGGAAAAATGCAAAATAGAATTTCAAATTTCACGGATTCTAGAATTGATGCTTTTGAATTATGGTGTTGGTAAATAATATTAAATATGGCAAGAATAAGATAAAGAAAGAAATCAAACAACACATTGTGTTGGGCAAATCTGTTGCACAAGATCTCTTTAAAGTGTTAAAAATCAAAGATATCACTTTAAGGACTATGGTGTACCTAATACAAGCCATGATATTTTCATTTGCCTCTTATGCATACAAAAGCTGGACAGTGAAAAAGGAAAACCAATGAAGAATTGATGTATTTGAATTATGGTGTTAGTGAAGAATATTAAATATACATTGGACTGCCAGAAGAACTAACAAATCTGTCCTGGATGAAGTACATAGCCAGAATGCTCCTTAAAAGCAAGGATAGGAGGACTTGGTCTCACATACTTTAGACACATAATCGGAGGATAACAGTCCCTGGAGAAGGACTTTGTGCTTGGTAAAGTAGAGGGTCAGTGAAAAAGAGGAAGACCTTCAAGGAGATGATTGACACAGTGGCTGCAACAGCAGGCTCAAACATAGCAATGCTTATGGATGGTGCAGGACCAGGCAGTGTTTCATTATGTTGTACATAGGGTTGCTGTGAGTCATAACTGACAACAGCAACACCTGACAACAACAATAATGATGGAAAAGAGCATAGGCAGATGGAGGAGACCCATATGCGTGTGATGGTCAAGAAAGACTTCTCTGACCTACAGATTGGGAAAAAATATTTGGCAATGACATATCTGACAAGGGACTTATCTCTAGAATTTATAGAAAACTCCAACACCTCATTAACAAAAAGGCAAACAATCCAATTAAAAAATGGGCAGAAGACATGAATAGACACTTCACCAAGGAGGATATTCAAGTGGCTAACAAACATGAAGAAATGCTCATGATCATTAGCTATTAGAGAGATGCAAATCAAAACAACAATGAGATACCATCTTGCTCCAAAACTGGTAGCAAAGTTCAACAAGACAGAAAATAACAAATGTTAGCGAGGTTGTGGAGAGATTGGGACTCTCATACACTGCTGGTGGAACTATAAAATGGTACAAACACTGTGGAAAGTAGTATGGCGGTTCCTTCAAAAGTTGGAATTAGAAATACCATTTGACCCAGCCATTCCATTAGTAGGTATATATCCTAAAGAAGTAAGAGCCATGAAGAGAACAGACATATGCACACCCATGTTCATCGCAGCACTATTTACAATAGCCAAAAGATGGAAACAACCTAGGTGTCCATCAACTGAGGAATGGATAACCAAATTTTGGTACATACACACAATGGAATACTATGCAACCGTAAAGAATAATCTAGAATCTGCAAAACACTGCATAATGTGGATAACTTAGAGGCTATTATGCTGAGTAAAATAAGTCAATCACAAAAGGACAAATATTGTATTAGTCCATTATTGTAAAAATCAAGGAAAGGTTTATGTACAGAAGAAAATTTTCTTTGTTGGTTGCCAGGCGTGGGAGGGTAGGGGAAGGAACACTGTTAAATAGGTAGAGATAAGTATTGATTTAGGTGAAGAGAAGGGTAATGCACCAAATATGAGTGATCAATATGGTGGCACTGAGGAAGAGAAAGACAGAGGTACATGGGAGGTATGGACAACAATGATGAACCCTTTTGCACACAGAGTACTGCATTGTCAATGAAGGCAAACATGGGTATACGGGTGGATAGATGTGTGCACAGGCTGAACTGGTAGGTATGTCTATGAAGCAGGGAGTATACCCAAGACCATGTATAGGATTGACAGACAGTGGTCCTATAAGTTTATTTGTATGATCTGAATTCCCAGGTGTATAGTAGAGCTGACAAGGTGACAAGGGGCAAGGTTATAGTCACTTCTTGGTTACAGCTAGCTACCCAGAGGGTCCAAGTAGTTGAACCTGTGGGCTCGGGACCATAGTCGCAGGGGACATCAAGCTCAATTGGCATAACACACTACACAAAACATTATTCCACCTCCTACTTTGGCGAGTAGCGACTGGGATCTTAAAAGCTTGCAAGCAGCCATCTATGCAAGCAGCCATCTACATGCAACGATGGGTCTCTCTTCATCCAGAGCAAAGAAGAATGAAGAAAACAAAAAATTAATGGAAACAATTAGCCCTAGTGTCTGGTAGACCATGCGATCCTCAGCCTATATGACTATGAGACCAGAACTAGATGGTCCACGGCTACCACTGTCAGCCACTCAGAGTGGGATCTGTATAGGAGATCCTGGATAGAGAGGGAGAACAATGTGGAACAAAACTCAGAATCATTTGGTGAAAAAAAAAAGGGGGGTGGACCGGGTTTGCAGGTCTGATAGAGCCTGGTGGAACCACTGAGACTATGGTCCCTAGCTGCCCTTCAGGTCTGGAATTGAATTCACTCCTGTGACTTCCAGCCAAACAAAAGACAGGCATATGAGTTGAACATTTACCTGAGGTAGATACACTCCTTGAAGAGAACAAGCATGGGAGAAAGAAGGGCTGTTTATGCACAGGGAGACAGCTCAGAGGGCAGGAGTACATGGAGGGATGGACACAGGGAAGAGGTAACTATCAGGAGGAAGTGGAAGGGGAGCTGTTGCATTGTGGTAAATTGTAGTCAATGTCACGAGACAAAGTATATGTGAACTGCTGTATGTAAAGTGAATTTCTTTGTAAACTTTCACCCAAATCACAATAAAAAAAATAGAAGAAAGACAGACTTCTCTGATGAGGCAGTATTTAAGTGAGACCTGAAGGGAGTACAGGAGCCAGTCATGTGAAGAATGGTATAGTGAGGAGAAGGGTGTTTAGGTCAAAGGAGCAGCATGATCCAGAGGCTGATGGAAAAGTTTAGTATTTTCAAGAAGTCCAGTGTAGCTGAAGCTTTGAGAATAAGGAGGATTGTAGCAGGAGATAAGGTTGGGTCTGCAGGTGCCAGATGCAGCAGAACCTCACTGATTTCCTGTGTATTAGGGTAAGTTCTCTATAGAAGCCAAACCTGTGAAGTATGTGTTTATAAGTATGTAAAGAGAGAGAGGTTTCAAGGAAATGGCTTACTTGGTTGTAGAGGCTGGTTCCCAAATACATGGGTCAAGCAGCAGCTTGGAGGCTTCTTCTCACTCATGTGGTTGCAGGAACTGACAAACCCAAAACCAGCAGGTCAGATGGCAGGCTGCTGGTTCACAGGGCTGCAGATGCTGGCAAATCCCAAAAACTGCAGGTCATTCAGCAGCCTCTGGCTCACATCCCAAGAACCAGAGGTTGGAGGATGATGAGTCAGATGCAGTATTGAGAGAGGGCAAACCTTGGCCAGAACATCCATGTATGTTGAATGCAGACAAATCCCCGAGGAAACTCCCCTTTCAACTGCTTGGCTGCTCACATCAGACCACAAAATGAAGGATGATTACATAATGTCTGCCAAACCACTGAGAATCATGGCCTAGCTAAGATGACACATAACCTTAACGATTACACCCAGGTCAGCCAGTCTTCTTTCCAGGGTGCTTTCTTTCCCATTGGTGGTGATAGAGAGGGTAGGAGAGATGGGGAGTTGTCAAATATAGAGCAGGGTCTAATCTGCTTCCTCACTAAGTTCTGATATCTCAGTGTGTTTGGTAATATCTGTCCTATTTCATTAGGCCAGGTCTTGCTTTGAGTAGGAAGAGTTGGGGTCTTTTGTGGAAGAGGTTTTTACTTTTTAGACTACCTATAAGAAGTAATACATACATTTTACACTCCTGTTCTCACAGCAGTATGCTAACTTAAATCATGGCAAAGAGAAGGATAGGAAAGATTTCTTTGATGAGGACATGGTAACTATGAGTTGGAGCAAACTCGATGGCAGCTAACAACATCAACAAGGACATTTGGATTGTCTTAAGGGCTGCTGATGGTGATTCTGTCTTCCTCTTGTGGGGTTAGAGGAGGTCAGAAAATGGTGCCTTCCTGCCTCTTTGGCAGCATGCAATGTCTGATTTTTTTTTTTTTTTT
>NW_006921613.1:18229133-18242935 GCF_000298275.1 Orycteropus afer afer | reverse complement strand
TCCCACCCCTGGTAACCAACAAAGAAAATGTCCTCCAATATATAAACCTTTCCTTAACTTTTACAATAATGGACTAATACAATATTTGTCCTTTTGTGAATGTCTGATTTTTTGACTACTGCTTCTGGGAGTGTTGATTGTGGATCCGAGTAAAATGGAATCCCTGACAACTTCGATCTTTTCTCCATTTATTGTGATGTTGCTTATTGATCCAGTTGTAAGGATTTTTGTTTTTTTTTACATTAAGGAGTAAACCATAGTGAAGGTTGTAGTCTTTGATCTTCATCAGTAAGTGTTTCAAGTCTTCTTCACTTTCAGGAAGCAAGGTTGTGTCTTCCGTGTATCACAGGCTGTTAATGAGTCATCCTCCAATCCTAATGTTATGTTCTTCTTCATATAGTCCAGCTTCTCAAATTATTTGCTCAGCATACAGATTGAATAAATATGATGAAGGGATTCAGCCCTGACACACACCCTTCCTGATTTTAAGCCATGCAGTATCCCCTTGCTTTGTTTGAATGACAGCTTCTGGGGAAGAAGGTTGGGGCCATCCACTTCTGAAAAAAATTGGCCGTGAAAACCTTGTGAGTAGCAGTGTCCTCACTGTATAGAAGATCAAATTAAGTGTAGAAGAAGTTATGGTATTTGCCCAAAGTTGTACAGCTAAATGGGGTAGACTTGGAACTTAGCACCTTGCTGGGATTGGGTTGAAAGGAGTTGGACAGAATGTTGTACATTAAAAGTCTGGAGGAGACCTAGGACCATAGATTCTTTGATTAGTGTATGAAATCCAGAGAAGATAAGAACTCATTCAAGGTCATACAGCTTGGGTCATACACCCAAGATTAGTGGCAGGCTCAGGATTAAAATCCAGGGTTCAAGCTGCAATTTAGGTACTTTATTGTTGATACCTTTATGTCATGAACCTTTAGGGTAGGGGTGAGGTGGGGGGAGTGAGCAAGGAAAAGAGGGCAAGAGGTGTTTGATAGGAAATAAATTGAGTCAGCACTGTCTCTTAGGTCCTGAGGTTATAGGTTTCCTGAAGCCAATCTGGACGTTCTCAAAATATTAAAGATATAAGTGGACATTCCTCCCATTTCTTAGTGAAGGAGCCATGAGTTCAAATAGTTTAGAACCAACCTTGGAAGGTAGGACCTAAATAGTCACAATGAACTGTGTTATAGCAATTTTTAAAAAAAAAATTTAAAGAATTTATTTATTCATCTATATCTAGCTGTTGGTCTGTCTGTTATATGGATTCTGTGAATTTGACTCCAACATAGAAAGTGGTTTCTGGTTTCAAACCAATTCTGTAGGGTTTTACTGAGTGACTACTAGATACTCTTTAGGATGCCATGCCATATATACAAATCCCAGTTCCAGCCCTTAAAGAACTTGTAGTTCCAGTTCAGAATTGTGAGATGAAACTTGATAGCTACCTAAATCCAAGGAAAGGAGCTCAAACTCACTACTGTTGAGTCAAATCCGATGCATATAGATTCCTCCTTGGGTTTCCAAGGCAGTATCACCATGGAAGTAGATTGCCCAATCTTCCTTCTGAGGAGTGGTTGGTGGGTTTGAACCACCAGCCTTCTGGTTAGCAGTCAAATGCCTTAGGCAGTATGCCACCAGAGCTCCCAAGGAAAGGACAACTTTCCAAAAGAAGTTTGCTTATTAATTAGATGAGGGATTAAGTTGAAATCTGAAATGTAAAGGGCCCCCCCCTAAGCACACATGAGAGACCAAAGGCTATAGTAAAGGGATATTTAAGTGAGACAAAAAACAGTATTGTATTTTTGCTTTGCCCTTTATTTTACTGAGAGACAGGTACAGAGCAGGAGATGCTGGGGTAGGTAGTTAGGACTCTGAAAAAATTATTTTGTGTTTTACATGTACTCAGTCTTCAGATAACAGGAGTTTTTTTTTTTTTTTTTTTTTTTAAATCCTTACGCCCTTTTTCCCCCTTGCCTTTCTGCACTGACTAGGATTTCTAGTGCAGTGTTTTTAAAAATGGTAACCGTATCTTGTCTTGTTCCCAAGGAAAAGCATTTAGCATTTTAACAGTAAGTATGATGTTTGCAATAATTTTTGTTTTAAATAGGTATTCTTTATCATGTACTTCTCAAACTATCCGTAGTGAAGGACCAATTTTAAAAAAAAAAAAATTTTAATTCATGACATACTAATACCTTTTATGAAATAAAGGTGAATTACTTGAAAAATGAAAAAGAAAAGATATTAATTACAAATCAAAATCTTTTATTTCTAGATTCAGTAGTTATAAAATTACTGTGTCAAATTGTTGTAAAAGTTTCTAACAATCTTAATTTCTGTATTTATCCCATTATAAACAATTTGAGAACTGGTACCAGTCTATGGATAACTTACAAAAATCACCCATTGAAGACCCTAGGAGCCCAATTTTACTTTGATACACGCAGGGTCACCATGAGTCAGAATCTGCCCGATGGAAAATAGCCTATTCCTCATCAAGTTTTCAGTGTATTCATTTTATTTATTTATGTTGGTATGGATTCATGCTTTTCCATTTTATTCACTGGGTCATTATTATTTTTATTTTGATGCTCAACTTGTTCCAGATTTAGCCAATAGGATCCCCCTTGTGAACTTCTGTGACATTTTAAAACATTACTGTCATTCTTGGAGCACTTTCTTGCTTTCTGGCACATCAAGATATTCCATCCACACTCATCTTGTATTTGCCTGGAATCAACCATTTCTCCTAGGTACCCTGGTTACTTCCATTGGAGAATGGTATTTAGAAGCCAGTATCTGGGTGCTAGGTATATTCACTGCTTTTGGGATGTTGTAACTCCTAATTCCTCTCAGTGGACAGTTAAGTAATATATGTTCACACCAGTATTTCCAATTCTAATCCAGTGCAACCAAGTTCCTTCCATATTTCTTCTCCCTTTCCATATTTGTGATTCCCTTATCTAACTGTGAGGAATACTTATTCAATCATTTCCCTTATGTGTAATTAGTCTCCGTTACCATTGTTGCCCTTTCTATGGATGCCTACTTCAACATGGTTGTGCTTTGACTGCCTGTGTTGGGCCACTTCACCATAGGAAGCCTTGCTCACCATACCTAAGCCCCAGAACTTTGAGTTGGGCTGCCTGATCCCACTCCCCACCAACTATGTAGGTACCTGCCTTATCTTTCTTGGTCTTCATATCCCTGTGCTGGGCCACATCCCTGCACCAATATGGAAGCCTACGTCACCCGGTATGTTCTCTAACACTTTAGCTAGGCCAGTCTGTATGTGTAGATACCTCTCCTCACCTCACTTGGGCTCTGACTTCACATGGCAAGCCTCCCTCCCCTGTGAATAGCTTTCTCACCCTGCCTGGGCTTTGATATCTTCCACTGGGCTACCTTTGTGTAGATGCTGTCCTCGTTCCACTCAGACTCTAACTTTATGTGCCAGGCATATGTGGTCACCCTCCTTACCCTACTCTTGTGCCGGGCCTTCCCTCTGCGTGGGTGCCCTCCCCACCTCTGACTCCCCAGAGGGAGGCTGGCTGCCTTTGGCATGCACACTCTTCTCCCCTTGCTTGAGCTGTGATACTGTATGCTGCCCTTCCTCCCCCGCAGGGTGGACACCTTCCTGACTTACTCATCTATAAATATTTTATATGTAGCCGTAAAGAAATAAATGATTTTTTTAAAAGCCACAAAACCATTATCACTCACAAATAATAACAATAATTTCTTAATATAAACAATCCAGTCAATGTTAAAATTACTGTGTCAATTTTTAGTGTAATTGTATTCTGCAGTGAGCCTATTAGGTTACTTTGATCCCAGATCTCAGATACAGAGATTCTTAAACACAGTTGTAAAGATCCTTTGTGATTTGGTGAATAACTAGCCATAAAGAATAACTTCCATGCTCTTAAGCTCCTTATCACCTGTCTAAAGCCTACTCATTCTAGTATAGCCAAATTCAAGACTCATCTCCTCCATGGAACCTGCCCTAACCTCTCTTCTGATCTCCTTAGCATTTTTTATCATTTCTACTTCTGTAACACTTGGCCATATTGAATTACAGTATAACTACTCATGATTGTAAACTATAGGGGGATGAAATGTGTATTATATATTTTGTCTGCCAAACTGAATCTGCCACCTTCTAGGATACATAAACCTATTTACCTCAAGAATTTTGTGACAGCCAAAGGAGAATAATACAAAAAAACTTTCCTACTAACCTATACAGCAAAATTTAAAAGAATTAGTATTATTGTTGTTAGCATAATAGCTAGTCCACGAATTCTAGGCCATAATTTCTGTGAGGGCAGAGATCTATGTCCCCAGACCCTGTCACAATACTGACAGTAGCTTTTAGTACATTTTTGTTGACTTATTATCTGAATGAATTTAGCCAAGTTCTCTCATTCTTCTCCATCAGGTGTTATGAAATGAGAATGAATTAAGGACAGGAAAAGATTAAACTTTCTCAAAAAATTAATTTCTTTTGTCCCTCTTGCAAATCTGATAGGTTTATCTCAACATGTAGTTACCAACTATAAGCAAGTAATTCAACTCTTGGAGGAGGGGATAGCAAACAGGTAACAGGTTTGTTTGTTTCTGTCGTTCTTTTACCTCATTCACCTTTCCTTTGTTCTCTTCATTCCCCTTTGAGGGGGGGAACATGTATGATGATACTTATGATCATCTCTGCAGCTTTCCACATCCACAATCAGGGATCCTTCTCAGAACAGTAATGTATTCAGTGTGAAGTGTAGTGGCTAAGATTTAGTGCTCTTCCCACTTGTACTAATACTGGAGTTTGTTTGGGATAAATGATGGTAGGCAATGAGCCCAGAGAGTAACTCTGTCCTTTGTCCTATAATACACAGATTCTGCTATTTTGATCAAAAAAAAAAAAAAAAAAAACATCTTGCCTCCACTGTCCTCACTTCAGGCTTGATAAAATGCCAGTACAGTATAAAATGTTTTCAGAAAAATAATTTTCTTCTACCCGCAAGAGACTATCTTTTGAATATACTTTGAATAGTTAAATGCTGTAGATGTCCCTGAAAGTTACTGTAAATTATAGTAACACTGCATATTTTTAGTTACTATAGCACACTCAGCATATTATTAGTAAATACTGAAAAAATGCTCTATTCTAAAGAGAAGTATTTAGAGTTTTCTATTTGCCCTAGTAGGAGCTCTGGTAGCTTAGTGCCTAAGGCATTTGACTGCTAACCAGATGGCTGGTGGTTCAAACCCACCAGCTACTCCTTGGAAGGAAAATTGGGCAATCTACTTCCATAGTGATACCACCTTGGAAAGCCAAGGAGGGGTCGCTATGAGTTGGATCCAACTTGATGGCAGTGAGTATTTACCCTACTGGAAGCTCTGGTGGCGTAGTGCCTAAGGCATTTGTCTGCCAACCAGATGGTTGGCAGTTCAAAGCCAACAGCCACTCCTTGGGAGGAAGATTGGGCAATCTACTTCTGTAGAGATACTGTCTTGGAAACCCAAGGAGGGGTCACTATGAGTCGAATTGACTGGCAGTGAAATTGGTTGTTTTTTTTTTGTTGTTGTTGTTGGTTTTTATTTACCCTACTAATAGTAGGTGCAAGTTAATTGGACATACAGGAAAAACTTAATGTTCTACTCCTGGGGCTTACTGGAAAATATCCTGGAGGCTCTTCTGGTCTTCAGGATACCTTGGTTTCTTGATCTTTTCAAGTATGAGGCCTCAACTTTCCTCTTTATCCTTGAATCATGAGCCTAGCATCTAGATTTTGGCCCTTCAGTTCTTCAACTCCTCTGAGAACAGAAGTCAATGAGATTGTTTTAAACTGAAGCATGATTGACTTAGAGTTAGATAAAGGGAAAATTCTCCTGGCTTAAGAGTTAACACTGGAATGGGTTCCTAAGGGAAACTATTGATTCCATTTGATTTGCATGATGTTGACATAATTCAACATGCCCTTTCAAAGGCCTATGTTAAATCACAGCTTACTTTCTCTGTCTTTGAGGCTTCTCCAGCAAGCTGTCTACTAATGATCTGTCTTGGGGGATATTTTTTCAGGTTGATGACACTCTACTATTCCTCTTTTCACTCTTGATTGCTTTTTTTAAAAAACAAACAAACAGTTTTCTAACATGGTTTAATATGAAGCTATACTACCTTTTTTTCTAGATATCAGCACATAGAGGGCTATTTCTGCCTCTTTGGACCTAACTGTACTAGACCAAAAATCCTTTATTATTCTCATCTGTGAACCTCAACACTAACATTTCTTGTGTTTCCTGTGGATCCTTAAGAATTCACTGTGCATGAACTGCCTTTGTGCTTCTCCCTTTATATACACAGAATCACAGCAGCCACCCAAGTTCATGAGGCCAGCAGCCGATCTCATGCCATCTTCACTATCTACTACACACAGGTTGGTTACGTCTTGTATTTGATGAGACTTCTTCCTCTCTTTTCCTTTTTTTTTTTTTTAAATTGTGATTTGGATGAAAGTTTACAGAGCATATTACAGAGCAGCCTACACATGCGTTGTGTCATGACATTAACTACAATTTACCACAATGCAACAGCTCCCTTCCCACTTCCTCCTGATAGTTACCTCTTCCCTGTGTCCTTCCCTCCGTGTAACCCTGCCCCCTGAACTGTCTCCCTGTGCATAAACAGCTCTTCTTTCTCCCATGATTGTTCTCTCCAAGGAGTGTATCTACCTCAGGTACATGTTCAACTCATGTACCTGTCTTTTGTTTGGTTGGAAGTCACAGGTATGGGTTCAATTCCAGACCTGAAGGGCAGCTAGGGACCATAGTCTCAGTGGTTCCACCAGGCTCTGTCAGACCAGCAAACCTGGTTCCTCTCTTTTCCTTTTTGACAGCTTATTTTTTTCCCTATTTCTTTTCCTTTCCTCTCACCCTTCTGTTAACAGCTCCTCTGGTATAACATAGTATCATAGAGAGGACCCACATGCAATCGATAAAGCTACACCACCCAGAGAGAGAAGAGATGTTTCATAAAAACCAATCAAAATATCTTATATTTTACTTTCAACATCTTTTATGTGATCAGTATGGGCACCTGAAAATAAAACACAAGGTTGAAATGAAAAATAAACATTACAATTAAAAAGTAGGAGATGTACTTCCATTATAATGGAGTGAAGAGGTGGACCAATACTGTCCCCAAAAGCAACAATAAAGCTGGATGAAACTGTCAAAAAGAACCATTTCTATGCTCTGGAAGTAAACCAAAGACATGTAACAAACAAAGATGTTTATTTAAGAAAACTACTAAATTTTGGTTAAGAGCAGTGCAAATGCACTGTGTTCTTGCCTTGGGCTGATCCCACCCCCACTTGTACCCCTACCTCTCTCTGTCCATGGTGTAGTTTAGTCAGGGCAAGGCAGGCTATGAAAATCTACCACTACCAGAGGGGCTCATTTGATTTGAAACATTGTCAGTTAAAGTGTTGACCTTGGTGACAAGTGAACAAGGGAGTGGGGCGGCAATGGCTCCACTAGTCTGAGATTGTGGGTTTTAGGCAAGATACTGACTGGCAGACCATCAGGAATTTAATAGGGCATTCTGGGAGGTGATACAGACACAAGGCTGTCACCACCACAACAAAAACAACAATACTACTAATTCCTTAATAAAATCCCTGCATATCCTGGGTTGGCTGGAAGCTGTGAGCATGTGCATCAGAGACCAAGTAGTCCCACAGCCCTGACTGACAGAACCTGCGTATATATACAGAGGAGACACAAGAGGGCCCTGTGAATGCAAGGACAGACTTTAAAATGGCCTGAACTTTTAATGCATTCCCCAGCCCACACACAGATCTATCAGCAGAAAGAAGTCTTAACTGGCTTAAGACCAGCTCAACAGTTAGGTTGTCCATGTAGATTTCTTAAGTGAGTTGGGTAAAAATCCAAAATATCACCATGGTTAGGAAAGTGTCTAAGGGGGGAAAAAATACAACCCAACAAATTCCATATGATAAATTACAAATTTTCTCCCTTAGGCAATCCTGGAGAACAACCTCCCCTCTGAAATTGCTAGCAAGATCAACCTTGTGGATCTAGCAGGCAGGTAATTAGGATTTCAAAGCCAAGGGGAATTATTCCCTTGACACTCACTTTTGTTCTTGCCTTTTGTACAGGGAATATGCTTGTCCCATCTTTTTCACATTTCAGTTATCCTGAGAAAATTGCAAAAGAAATTAGTTCTTTGAATGCTAAATAAGAAGTTATAGTTTTCAGGCTGAACAGTTCCTTGAAGTCAGGGATTCTCAATCTTAGTTGCTCACTAAAATCACTTGGGGACGTTTTAAAAGTTCCAGTGTCTCACTTATACCCCAGGTCAAGTAAATCATATGATTGGTTGTGTAGGGAGAGAGAAATATAAGCAGCATAAGTGTTTTTTTTTTTTTTTTTTAAAGCTGTCCAGGTGATTGCAGTGTATAGGACAGGGTGAAAACCACTACTCTAAGTGGAAGCATACCCTCTTTCTTTGATTTAATGTATATTTTATGCAGCTCTACATGTTAAAAAAAATTGTTTACTATTGTGAGAATAGGGGGAAAGATACTGCCTTTTAAGAATTAGAGGAAAGCGTAAATTATAGCTACGTACAAACACATACATATATGCAGAAAGAAGAAAGTCTAAGATGAAATAAGGTAAATTTAGCATAGTGCCTAAGGCACTTGACTGCTAACCAGAAGGCTGGTAGTTCAAACCCACCAGCCACTCCTCAGAAGGAAGGTTGAGCAATCTACTTCCGTAGTGATACTGCCTCGGAAACCCAAGGAGGGGTTGCTATGAGGCAGGTCTGTCTTGACCGCACATAACAGCAACAGCAAATAATGTAGTACAGCAACTCATAAGAACTAAGTGCTGTCTGCAAGAAACTGTATCAGTCAGGCTAAGGTGTGACTTTTTAGTATTTCCTATTAAATGAATTTGAAATGGTTAACAATAACAGATGAGTACTGTAAGGACATTAATGTTTGAATTTAAAATAATAAAGATAAACAGAAAGTAAATATACTAAAACCTATGTTAATATCAAGGTAATCTGGTGGCACAGTGGTTAAAATATTCAGCTGCTAACCAAAAGATCAGCGGTTCAAACCTACCAGCCATTCCAGGAGAAAGATGAGGCAGTCTTCTTCCATAAAGATTTATAGGCTTGGAAACCCTATGGGGCAATTCTACTCTGTCCTTAAAGGGACACTATGAGTTGGAATCGAGTTGATGGCAGTGACTTTGGTTTTTTTGGTATGTTGATACCATTATTGTAAATGAGCATTACATTTAGCTTAAAGTGTTCTAGCAGACAAAACAGAAACAGAAATGTAATGAATTTTACTTGATTTTTATTGCCTGAGAAACAAAAGCATGCTGGCTCATTACAAAATTGTAACATTTTTCCTGAGACTGAATTCTAAAAGGAATTTATTTATTATGTGGGCCTTTTACAAACATGATGTACAAGATAATGGATAGTATTTTCAATGATAAGGATGGTGCAGCCTTGTATGCTTTTTTTGTTTTCATTGACTTTTATAGTGAAAGAGCAGATCCCAGTTACTGTAAAGACCGGATTACTGAAGGAGCCAATATCAACAAGTCCCTTGTGACTCTGGGAATTGTCATCTCCACCTTAGGTATCGTGATGATAGACTGGGTCATAGGAATGGGAGGGAGACTTGGGAAAATAACTAGAAGATTTTTATTTTGTTGAAATGGAGGTGGACAGTACAAGGTTATTTTTCTTAAGGTTACCTTATTTGGGGGGAGCATGAAAATTATTTGCCTCTGGGTTAGAGTATAATATGACCATCACCCTAGCACTATCATTTCAAAAAGTTGGAAGACAGAAAATTATATGGCTCAAACACTTGATGTCAAGAGACCAAAATCTAATTCAGGGCTCAATTTTAAAGCATAAAGCATCCTATCATGTACAGAAAAAAGGAGTTCTAGTGGTGCTACGGTTTCAAGCATTGGGCTGCTAACCAAAAGGTCCATGGTTCAAACTCACCAGCTGATCCATGGGTGAAGAGTCAGTCTGCTTCTGTAAAGTTTTACAGCCTTGGAAACCCTATGAGTTATTCTCTGTCCTATAGAGTTGCTCTGAGTCAGAATCAACTTGATGGCAGTGGGTTTTTGGCTTTATTATGTGCAGAAAAAGATTAGAAAGTGGGATGCTTCAGTCTATGTTCTCCAACTACTATATTGTTTGAATGTACTTGGAATGCATTTGCTTCAAAATTCCTTCCTTCTTCTACTTTTATTTTTTGTCTTTCAAGCCCAGAACTCCCAAATATTCAGCAGCTGCCAGAGCCTCAGCAGTGCAGCCAGCGATGGTGGTGACAGTGGGATCCCTAGCTCTCCTTCTGGGACCAGTGGTGGAGGGGGACCCTCTCGGAGGCAGTCTTACATCCCATACCGGGACTCTGTGTTGACCTGGCTGCTGAAGGACAGTCTTGGAGGCAACTCCAAAACCATTATGGTTGCCAGTGAGTGAGGGGCTGAAGGTGGTTCTATGTTGGAACTGGTACTCTGCCTCAGAGAAAAAATTTTGACTACTAGGGTTCTTCATGCCACCAAGGGTCTCACATAGAACATGGGCTTGTAGAAGCTAGAGGAGTGATTAAGGGCTGGGTTGGAAGGGCTTGACACTTGTTTTTAATTCTTCCTTTCTACCTCAGCTGTGTCTCCTGCACACACCAGCTACAATGAGACCATGAGCACACTGAGATACGCATCCAATGCCAAAAACATCATCAACAAGCCACGGGTGAATGAGGTGAGACACTCATCTGAAATCCTGGTCTGGTATCAGTTACACAAAGCTCTATTTTTTTTTTTCCCACCCATTGATTTCTTTCGATTTTGTAGTTACTGCAGTGCCAGATTTCTTTTGCAAATGATGATGAAGTGAAATTCTTTCTTCCAATGTCATACCCTTCTCTCATCTCTGCTGACTTTATCCAGTACTTTTTATGAATAATTTATTTTAGTGACTTCTCTAAGACAGTTCCTTTAAAGATCCCTGGTGTGCCATTGCTATTCTAAGAAAAGCCATTTAAAAGTTTCTACATATATGACTCTTATTTTGAATTTATGTTGATTTCTGCCTTTGTTTTATTTCTCTATGCAAATTGCAGTGACTCTTGTTTTGGCAAGAAAAGGAAAATAAGGAATTCATTAATTTTGAAAGCTGAATCATAATGAGAGTATTTCACATGCTCCTTATTTCCTTGGCAATTTCAGCAAAAAAATTCCAGGGCAGGGGTCACAAACTGCTGGCCAGAAATAATAGCTCATCTACAGACTTTTTAAAAAGACATTGTAAGAGCGGGTGCTAAGTATAGTCATTTTAACAATTCTGATTCAGTATCCTTGGGTGGAAATGCAAATTCTCAGCAGAGGAGTCAAACCGGAATGAACCAGTTCTAAGCCCTAGTCTATAGGAAGCTTGCTTACTACCTATCTCTTCCCTGGCATCTTTGTTACCTGTCGGGCCTCCTACTCTAGGGCAGAGATTCTCAAACTTTAGTGTATGTCAGAATTGAATGCAGGATTTATTCAACTATAGATTTCTGGGCCCTCCTTCCCAGAGTTTCTGATTTAATAGGTCTGTGATGGAGCCAGAGAATTTGCATTTCTGATGAGTTCTTTGATAGAGTTGATGCAGCTGGTCCTGAGACTACTCCTAGAAGACCTCTGCTCTAGTAATGTACTTCTTCCAAAGTGCCTGCATATAAATTGCAGCTAAATGGGGGAAGTGTGGGGACCTGTTATCGATTAATGGTGACTAAGTTCTCTATGTTTCAGGATGCAAATGTAAAGCTGATCAGAGAACTCAGAGAGGAGATTGAAAGATTGAAAGCCATGCTGCTGAGTTTTGAACTGGTGTGTAGGCATTCAGAACCTTTCCATGCTTAAATAGGGTTCTCCTCCTGAACCCTTGAAGAGTTGGTTTAGGAAGGTCTGTTCCTCTGCATAGATTCTGGGCCCTTGCTGCATTCTGGGTGCTCGCATGAGTGACAGTAGTGGAGCAGAGGCTGGAGCACAGACAGGAGGGGACTTTATTACTCTGTAGCCGCTCCTCTCCTCGGAAGGAAGGTTGGACAATTTACTTCTGTAGTGATACTGCCTCAAAAACTCAAGGAGGGGTCGCTATGAGCCAGGTCCGACTCTACTCAAGTCTCAACAACAGTTCCAGGTGGTGTGGGCATCCCCTCCCTGCTATATCTCTGTTGTCCAAAGGACATTTGTCTGAATTGGTGTTGCTTTATGTGGGGGTAGATATGGAATCAGGCCCTCCAGAAAAATTTATTTGAATTCTCCTGCCTAGAACCAAAATGAGTTTAAATACTTAGGCTTCTGAGTATTTCTGATTTTACTGATAAATTCCTTTATCTGCCCCTTATCTTCCTTCACAAGAGTAAGGGTGGGACTCACCTGAATGGCAGACCAATAAAATATCAAAGCACCTCTCTCTCCCCCTGTCTCTCTCTGTGCAGAGGAACTTCAGTTCATTGAATGAAGAAAAGGATGAAAATCTCAAGGAGCTGGTTCTCCAAAATGAGTTGAAGGTGGGTGTGTTAGGTGGGATCAGTTGTGCTTTGTCACCCTGGGAGCAGGTTAGTTCTTCTTCCATTATTCCTAGGCCAGGATGCTCTGCTCAGGGGAGAGAGGCTGTGTCTAGTTTAAGGAAAACTTCTGTTTTTACTGAGCCTTGAGTGAGGATGTGCTTGCCTTAGGGGTTGGCGATTGGCTGTCTGACTTTCTGTTTTGTGCTCTGAGGGAGAGGTTCATGATAACTCCTTTTGGATAGTAACAGTAATCTAGAAAAATGATTTATTTTTAGCTAGTAAACCAATCACAACAAACATGTATTTATTGATCACCTAATATGTGCCCAAAGGAGCCCTGGTGGCACAGTGGTTAACTACTCCGCTGGTAACCAAAAAGTCACTTGTTTGAACCCATGAGCTGCTCTGCAGGAGAAAGATAGATTGACCCTATGAGGCAGTTCTCTGTCTGTGGGGTTATTATGAATTGGACAGAATCAACTTGATGGCAGTAGGTTAATATATGCCCAGCATGATACTGTAGGAGATACAAATAAGTCCCTCTTCTCGAGTGGCTTAAAAGAAGTCCTTGTCTTCAAGTGGCTTGCAGTCTTGTTAGAACATATGTGTGTGTGTAAGTATGATAAACTATGTTATTTAGATGTAAGAGTTTAGAGAAAGAAGAAATTATGGCTCGGAATTTTCAGAGCAGGCATCAGAGTGCTGAGGATGGAAAGCAGAGAACTTAAACAAGACATTGAAGCATTGATAGAGTCATTAGATAGGGAAAAAGGGAAAAGCGTTTGGGTGAGGGGAGGGTTAGCATAAGCAAAGCCCTGGAACTGGGAGAAGTAACTGGTGGAGAGGCCACATGGAAGCACAAAGTACAAAGAAAGCCAAACTGACTAGGTGTTCATATAATAATGGAGAAAAGTTAGGACCAATGTTGAAGATTTGAACTTGTTACAAGCAGGATTAATCATAGTTTCTTGAACCAGGTTGGTGACATAATAAAAGTGTTTTGGGAAAATTAGTATGCTAGTTGTCCATAGGATGATTTGAAGGGAGGAAAAACTGAAAGCAGAGAGGACGACCAGGAAAGAGACTCCTATTGAGACTGTGTGAGGGCCACAACTTGGACACTTTTGGGAAAGTGGAATAATGGTAATTTCCAGAGACATTTAATTTTTTTTTTTTTTT
>NW_006921613.1:18223241-18226573 GCF_000298275.1 Orycteropus afer afer | reverse complement strand
TCCTTTCCATATAAAGTTAGTGATTGGTTTTTCCATATCCCTAAAGAATGTTGATGGGATCTGGATTGGGATTGCATTGAATGTATAGATTGCTTTGGTAATTTTTTTTTTAAATGTGATAAAATATGTACAACCATTTATCAGTTCAGCAATTTCTACATGATGATTCCGTGACATTGATTATATTCTTCATGGTGTTCAACCATCATTGACATCTTTTTCCAAATGATTCTATCACCATTAACATAAACTCAATGCTCCCTAAACAAAAACTTCCCTTTGAAAGGAAGATTTTTTGGTAACAGATTGGATTTAGATCCAGTAACAAACTTGTCCCAATTTTTAATGTTCTATTGCATCATCCTTGTCATTATAAAAGTATCTTGGCCATGTCAACATTTTGTTATCCAAACTAAGCTGTAAGACAAAATTTCACATTCCAAAGCTTTTAAAAAATTCTTTGTTTAATCATATACTAATGAAATTTGGTACACAAGATATCATCCCTCTCTGTATAAGAGATGAAGTAAAAGAGCCAAAACCATCCCAAGCTCATATTTTGGTGGATTTCTGTAGTGTATAGAAAAAGCACGTTAGCATTTTGACATTACACAAGCCAGAGACCTGGACTTGAATCTGCCACTTGCTGGCCTGATAATTGTAGGCAGCGTAGTAGTGGATGAGGAAAGCAGACCAGACTGGGAGGCAGTTCAGCAGTGCCTCCAGGTAGCCAGGCTGCTGAACTGTAAGGCAGAGATCATGCTGTTTACCTCCACCAGCGATAACAGTCCCACTCAGCCCTTTATGGTGCCCTGTAGTTCATTAGTTTTCAGACTTCAACTCACTGATTATAACATTAAAAATAAAGGTGTAAAACTCATGCCATCAAGTGAATTCTGATTCATAGTGACCCAGTGGGACAGCATAGAATTGCTCCATAGGGTTTCCAAGGCTGTAATCTTTTTGGAAGCAACATCAAACCAAACTCTGCCGTTGAGTTGTTTCCGACTCATAGTGACCTCTCCTTGGGTTTCCAAGGCAGTATCTCTATGGAAGTAGATTGCCTAGTCTTCCTTCTGAAGAGTGGCTGGTGGGTTAGAACTGCCGGCGTTCTGGTTAGCAGTCAAATGCCTTAGGCACTACACCACTGGAGCTCCTTTTATGGAAGCAGACTGCCATGTATTTCTCCCATGAAGTAGCTGGAAGGTTCAAACTGCCAACCTTTTGGTTTACAGCTAGCACTTAACCACTGCACCCCAGGGCTCCTTATAATGTTTCTAGGGTACATGAAATACCTGTGCCTAAACTTGGCATAATATTTTTTCTTAAGTATTCTCCTTATGAGAAAAGTGCTTACCTGAGTCCATTTCCTTTTCCTGACCTTCCTTAGTTCTTCCATTCCCAGGATGAACTTCCTGCCTATGCATTTTCATTGAAAGAAGAAAAAGGACCCAGCTTTCAACAGTGTTCATTCATTACTTCAAGATGGTCTTAGCTTAATACCTCTAAGCCTTGGTATATTTATTTAATCTGATCCTCATACATAGTAATCACTATTTTATTATTTATTTTATTTCACAATCTTCCAGACCAGCTCTGGGGTGGTGGGGGGAGAGAAAGACAAAACCAAACTCACTGTTGTTGAGTCGGATCTGACTCATTGCAACCCCTCCTTGGGTTTCTGAGGTGGTATCACTACAGAAGTAGATTACCCAGTCTTCCTTGTGAGGAGTGGCTGGTGGGTTTAAACCACCAGCCTTCTGATTAGCAGTCAAATACCTTAGGCACTACGCTACCACAACTCCCTAGACCAGCTCCATATAGCCTTAATTCTACCTGAGGAGAGTTCTCTCAGTGCTTTATAAGTTTTTGAGCTATGTGCAAGCTTACAATTGTAACTCCGGGATACGGCAACTTTAAGTCATAAACGGATTCCCAAATATGAATTGCATATAAATAGAATAGGGAAATTATAAACATAGATGTTTGACTAATATCCCAATTAATTTTTTTAAATGAATTTTTAAAATAATATTTTTTTTTTCTGATAATAAAACATGCTTATTGCAGAAAACTTGTAAAATAACATTTATTAAGCGGGTTTCTGTTTATAAAAGTAACACTTGCTTATTGAAGAACACTTAGAGAAGCATTGCACTTTTGAATCCTACTTGGTTCCTAGCTGGAAGAGGTGCAAGGGTCTCTGAAGGTCTTTGAATAGCAGTAACAGTGAGGAACATGAGAATTAAAAACATGAGAAAACCAGGTCAGGATGACTTCTAACTTTCAGTTTCCTACTGTTCTGCTTACCTAGTGCCACTCTGATAAGAATATACCACAAATCGGATGGCCTTAACAAACAGGAGTTTATTCTCTTACATTTCAGGGGGCTAGAAGTCCAAGTTCAGAGTGTCAGGCTCTAGAGGCTGTGTGAAAGCCCCTCAACCTTGGGCTTCAGCTCTGCCTCTTGCTCCTGGCCCACTGAAGTTAGAGACATTTATTTACTCTGACAGCTATTGGCTGCTGAGGCTAACAAGCCCAAGGTCGACAAATAAAATGACACAGTCCTGATGTTACCAAACCACACAGCAGGCCATTAATTCAAGTCTCTTGTAAGTCCCAAGGTCAGCAGAGCATTCCAGGCTGCTGAACAACAACACGGCTACATGCAGGCTCCAAATGTGCCATAAGCTAGAAGCCCAGGGCTTCTCCTTGTATATGGGAAGCAGACCACATCCCAAAGGCAACTACTCAGCTTCTTGTGGTAGATCCCACCATGGAGTTGATTGCTAGTCTCATCATGGAGAATAACTACCACCAGCTGCCCAGCCACTCAACCAGGCCCAGCCACGTTGACATACAAATTTAACTACTGCACCTACCCATACTGAGTATCTAAGGTCACCTCCTATATCTCTAGATTAACCAGCTGTCTAAAGATTGGAGCCAGAAGTGGAGTGACTGGAAGGCCCTCATGGAGCACTACAGTGTGGCCATCATCAGGAGGAGGGCAGGACTGGTCATCGACTCCAGCCTGCCACACCTGATGGCCTTAGAGGATGATGTGCTCAGCACAGGTGTTGTGCTGTATCACCTCAAGGTAAGGAACATGGTGGACTTCCTTTTTTCTGAGCCCCTGTCCTCAGAGGTTTTGGTATTAAAGTTATGGTTGCTTCATAGAATGAATTTGGGAGGATTCCACCCTTTTCTGTGTTCTGGAATAGTTTGAGTAAGATTGGTGTTAGTTCTTCTCTGAACATTTGATAGAATTCTCCAGTGAAACTGTCTGGGCCAGGGCTTTTATTTGTTGGTAAATTTTTTTTTTTTTTTTT
>NW_006921613.1:18204593-18223141 GCF_000298275.1 Orycteropus afer afer | reverse complement strand
TTCACTTTCCATACAGCAGCTCACATATACTTTGTCTCATGACATTGACTACAATTTACCACAATGCAACAGCTCCCCTCCCACTTCTGCCCCATAGTTACCTCTTCCCTGTGTCCTTCCCTCCATGCACTCCTGCTCTCTGAGCTGTCTCCCTGTACATACACAGCCCTTCTATTCTCCCATGATCGTTCTCTTCAAGGAGTATATCTACCTAATGTAACTGTTCACCTCATATGCCTGTCTTTTCTTTGGCTGGAAGGCACAGGAGTGGGTCCAATTCCAGACCTGAAGGGCAGTTAGGGGCCATATAGTCTTAGCGGTTCCACCAGGCTCTCCCAGACCAGCAAACCTGGTCCCTTTTTTTTTTTGTTTCCCATTGTTGTATCTAGGTGGCCGTGTGCAAGCTTTTAAGGCCCCAGTCACTACTTGCCAAAGTAGGACATGGAACAATGTTTTGTGTAGTATGTTATGCCAGTTGAGCTTGATGTCCCCTGTGACTATGATCCCAAGCTATTTGTTGGTAATTTTTTTTATGACTTGTTCAGTTTGTTCCAAATTTTTCTCCCCCTCTATCCAGGACCTTCTCTCATTATCCTAGTCTCCTGTTATTTTGAAGTTGCCTATTTTTCTTTTCAATTCTGTTAAAGTCTGATTTTTGTGTTTTGGGCTTTTTCATTGGGTGCATAGATCTGTATTATTGTTATATTCTCTTGTTGCATCAACCCTTTAACGATTATATAATATCCTTCCTAGTCTCTTATACTGGCTTTTGCTTTACAGACTATTTTATCAGAAATAAATATTGCCACTTCTGCTGTTCCTTTAGTTGCCATTTGCTTGATATGTTTCTCCACCTTTTGATTTTTAGCTTATTTCTGTCTTTGTGTTTAAGTTGTGTCTCTTACAGACAACATATTATTGGTTCATGTTTTCTTATCCATTCTGCTACTCTCTGTCTTTTCACTGCTACATTTAATCTATTTACATTCAGTATAATTTTCGATAAATATGAATTTATGTCTTTCATTTTGCTATGTGTGTATGGTGTGGTGCTGATGGTTTCTTTGTTCCATATGTTTTTCTGTACTGAGTTCATTTTGTTTATGGATTTTCTTATCATTTCCTTTGTTACTGTTGTTTTAGTGTTACTGAGACTTTATGATTTTCTTCTTTTTTATTTTGATGAGAAGGTTTGTTAATTGTCTTTGAGGTTACCCTAGAATTTATTTTTATCTTCTCAAGTTTAAAACAGTCTATTCTATCTTGGTATCATCTTGACTTCCTCTCCATTTGGAAATTCTGTAACTATATAATTTATTCCCTCTTTTTGTGCTATAGTTATCATAGTTTACAAATTGATGTCTCTGCTTCCCTATTTTCTGTCTTGTAGGTTTATTTCACTTTTGATGCTTGTATATCTAAGTTGATGTGCAGATAATGTGTGTTTTAATGTATGGTTTTTGTCTGCCATTGCATTGTTGGTTCTCTGTCTGAAAGATTTCCTTTAACATCTCTTGTAAGGTTGGTCTGGTTTTTACAAATTCTCTTAATTTCTGTTTATCTGGAAATGTCTGAATTTTGCCATTATATTTGCGGGACAGTTTTGCTGGATATATAATTATTGCCTGGCCTTCCTCCCCCCCTCAGGATTTTATATATGTCATTCCATTGCCTTCTTGCAGGTATGATTTCTGCTGAAAAATCAAATCTTAGTCTTACTAGTTCTCCTTTGTAGATAATTTTTTGTTTTTCCTGAGTTGCTTTCAGGATTCTTTCTTTGTCTGGCTTTGAAAAGTTTGATTATGATATGTGTGGTAGTTATGTTTGTGTGTCAACTTGGCTAGGCCTGGTTGAGTGGCTGGAGCTGGTGGTAGTTATTCCCCATGATGAGACTGGCAATCAGTTCCATGATGGGATCTACCACAAGCAGCTGAGTAGCTGCCTTTGGGATGTGGACTGCTTCCTGTACATAAGGAGAAGCTTTGAGAATGGTCTCTAGCCTATGACATGCTTGGATCCTGCATGTAGCTGTGTCGTTGCTCAGCAGCCTGCTATGCTCTGCCAACCTTGGGACTTACAATGGACTTAAGTTAATGGCCTGCCGTGTGGTTTGGTAACATCGGGATTGTCCCTTTTTTATTTGTCAACCTTGGGGCTTCTCAGTCTCAGCAGCCAGCAGCTGACTGAGTGAAGAAATGCCTCTAGCTCCAGTGGGCCAGGAGCAGGAGACAGAGCTGGACCCAAAGGTTGAGGGGCTTTTACCCAGCCCCTAGAGCCTGGCATTTTGAACTTGGCCTTAAAGCCTCCAAATTTTAAGAAAAACTCCTGTTTTGTGGTATATTTCTTGTCAGAGCATCATTAGGTAACCAGAACAATATGTTTTAGTGATTTTCTTTTGGGGTCTATCCTCTTTGGAAGGAACTCTGATGTTGCAGTGCATAAGGCATTTGGCTGCTAACCAGAAGGTTGGCAATTCAAACCCACCAGCCTCTCTGTGGAAAGAAAATGGGCAATCCACTTCTATAAACATTTACGGCCTTAGAAACCCAGTGAAGGTCACTATGAATTGCAGTTGACTCAGTGACAGTGAGTTGTTATTTTTTTAAATTGTGATTTGGGTGAAAGTTTACAGAGCAAATTCATTTTCTATACAGCAGTTCATACACATTTTATCTCATGACATTGACTGCAGTTCCCCACAATGTAACAGCTCTCTTCACACTTCCACCCTGTGGTTACCTCTTCCCTGTGTCCTTTCCTCTCATACAGTCCTGTTCCCTGCCTCCCCCACCCCCAGCTGTCTCTCTCCGCAAACACTGCCGTTCTATTCTCCCATGATTGATCAGTCCAAGGAGTCTATCTACCTGATGTAAATGTTCATCCCATATGCCTGTCTGTTTCGCTGGAAGCCACAGGAGTGAGTTCAGCTACAGATCTGAAGGGTAACTAGGGACCATAGTCTCAGGGGTCTCTCCAGGCTCTATCAGACCAGCAAACCTGGTCTTTTTTTTTTTTTTTAATGATTTTGAGTTTTGTTCCACATTGTTCTCCCACTCTATCCAGGATCTCCTGCATTGATCCCCCTCAACAGCAGTGAGTTTTTGAAGTTTTTTAATCCTATTTGGTGCTTGCTGAGATTCTTACATGCATATCTTGTCATCTGTCATAATATTAGGGAAGTTTTCTTACAACAAATCTTCAACAGTTTTCTCAGTGCTTTTTTTTTGTGGGGGAGGGGGCATCATTTCCTATTCTTGAATTCCAATCACACATAAATTATTCCTGTTAATGGTATTTCACATAGTTCCTAGGATTTTTTTTTTTTTCCATTCTTTTTTCTGATTGTTCCTTTAACAGATAAGTATTAAGAGGTTTGTCTTCAGAATTTTTGCTAATTCTGTCTTCCGTTGTTTTAATTTTACTCCTTTGCCCTTTCAATGCCTTATCTATTTCTGAAATTTTAGTGTTAATCTTCTGGATTTCTAGTTGCTGTTTTTGTATGGTTTTTAATTTTCCATTTATTTTTTTCAATTTGGTCTTATATTGTTTTCCTGAATTCTTCTGGAGTATTGTCTGTATTTTTCTTGATTTTTGTCTGTGATTTCCTTAAGGAGCTTGGGTGGTGTAATAGTTAAGGCATTTGGCTGCTAATCAAAAGTTTGGTGGTTTGAACCCACTAACCACTCTGTTAAAGAAAGATGGTGCAGTCTGGTTCCATACAGATTTACAGCCTTGGAAACCCAATGGGGGTTGCTATAAGTTGGAACCAACTCGATAGCAGTGAGTTTGTTTTTTTAGTTTTTTATGTTTTCCTTGATTTTATTTATGATCTCTTTTTCTTGATCCATTTATTAATCTGTTGAGAGGCTCTAAATATAATTCTTTTGAATTTCTTATTAGGTAGTTCAGTACCATTTCTTCCTCCAGATTATTTTGGTCACTTGCTTGAGCCATCTTCTGTGTGTGTGTGTGTGTGTGTGTGTGATCTGAAGTTGCCTGTAGTCTCTGAAACATTGTGATGTTATTGTATTTATTTGTTGACTATATGTTGGTTTCCTTCACCCTGGTTTTTTATTTTGTTTTAATGTATCCAGGCAGTGGGGTGGGTGTCCTACTCTGGTAGCTAGTTTGGCAGCACTGGGTTTCTCACCACCTGTCTCTGGGTGGATTTGGTAGTGGGCGGGAGTATGGGTGTGAGTCTCTGATCACTAGAGCAGCTGAGGGCAGGCTGGGCAGTTGTTGGCCACCATCTGTCATTGATCCAGTGGTGCTGGAACAGGTGGTAATACTTGCCCAGGTGTAGTGGGTATGACTGGGTAGAGTCACTGATTCCTGTCTGATGTGGGGCACAAAAAGGGGAAAAGAGAGGACTAAAAAAAGAAAAGAAAAAAAGTGTTAAAAGGGGAGAGAAGAAGAAAAGAGAAAAAAGAGAGGAAGAGGGAATAAGAAGAAAGGGGGGGAAAAAGCTGCTCAGTATGGGCACAAATGCTAGAGCTTCCAGCCATAGCTGCGAAGGGAGTGTGTATAGCCAACTGCAGAAGTGGTGGGGGCAGGCCCTATGGATCGTGGATGTGGCAGAGGTATTGTGCCCACTCTGTGGGAGAGCACACCACCAGCTGCACTGAATGTGACCTGTGAAGGTGTGCCCTGCAAATGGGTGTTTTACTCTTGTATCAACAGAGCAGAAAACTAGACATCAGAGCAAGCATTCATTTTTCAGCTGCAGCTCATGTTGCTCTTATATAACTTAACCTTATCCTCTGTGCCTTAATTTCATCATTTTAAGCTAAGTTTATTTCTTCTTCTGTTAGTTTCATGACTTCCTGAGGGACAAAAGAGCAGTCATGGAGCATGAAATTCAATCCTCAAATGCCATCACTCTTGAGTTCCGCAAATACAATTGCTCAGAGATGGGGAAATTCAAAAGATCTGAAACAGTTTCCTTCAATACTTCTTCATTTCATTCAAGTCCCAAATTAATAAATAGTACACCTCTTACATCTCAGTCTCTATCTAGGTTGATGTGAAAAAAGGAGAGAGAGGAAAGAAGATAAAGTGTAAAGCATGGGAGAGGGCCCTTGGGGCAGGGTGGGGGCAGGTTGCTAGGGAATTCACCCAGAGAATCAGAGTGAAGTTAAGGTCCTCCAAAAAGGACTTGGCTTTTTGTCACCTAGAAGCCAACTCCTCATTTCTAAATGAAGTGTTTGAGAGTTAGTGACCAAAGGTAGATTGAGCCTTATATCCTGTCCTTGTCAAATATGCTTGTCTGGCTGAGGGAGAACAATCCCTATGGATGGTGCAGCATGTTTCGTGTGAGCCCCAATCCTTCTGCTCACTGAAAACCCAGTTTTCATTCTTATAATTATCCCCAGCTGACATTTAAAAGGAACAGCAACAGAAAAATTGTGATGTTGCTGTTATCCCTGGAGGAATTAGGCTCTTAACACTGCAGTGCATGTGAGTAGTAAGATGTTAGTAAAGCTGTATGTTTAGAAGTTCTGTGTTCTTAGAATAAGCCCTCAGGGAAGTTGTCAGAGACAAAACCTCAGAAAACTGAAGTAGCTTATTTTTTGGCACAAGGGATATAAATTAAGTCAGTGTAAACTCCTCAAAGACAGGAGCTCTGGTGGCGTAGTGCCTAAGGCATTTGACTGTTAATCAGAAGGCCGGTGGTTCAAACCTATCAGCCACTCCTTAGAAGGAAGATCACTACTTCTGTAGTGATACCACCTTGGAAATCCAAGGAGGGGTCACTGTGAGTTGAAATCGACTCGAAGGCAGTGAGTTTTTGGTTTTTTTTTTTTTTTTTTTAAACTCTTCACGCAAAAGTGGCCCTTACCTCATCTCAGCAATAGATCTGAACACCAAAAGATCCTTCTATTAGCCAGAACCATAGAGAGAGGTTAGAGATCAAGAAGAGACCAAATGGATTAAATTTGTCAATATTTGAATAGAATTGATCTCATATGTTTTTGAGTTTTTGATTAGATATGTAGTGAGCAAATGAAGCTAGAAGTTGAAGTAGCAGAGCTTAGAATTGTAGCAGAGAGTTAAAGGACAAATGGGAGCAATGGAGGAGAGTGAAGCCCTCATCTGAATATGGGATCATTGATTCTCACTGCTGAGTCACTGCACACTGAGGGGGTGTGCCCTCCTTGGTGAGAGGTGGCCTGGGAGTTGAGGTTTCAGTCTAGTTCTATTGCTGGCATTTCTGCATTTTGTTTACCCATCCTTACCCTTCTTTATATTTGTTTAAATCCTGGTTTAGTAATAATATAATAGAAATGGTACATGAGTTTCTGTATATTATTTACTTTGCTAACCTGGTTGCAAACTCAAAACTAGTCCCTGGCAATACCCTGGAAACTGTTTTCCTTTGGGTCACCTTGGGAAGCAGTGAGGGTGCGAGAAGGGGACAGCAGAGAAGGATGAGTGGAGCACAGGTTACTGATATCCTGGACTTCATCTCATATTTCCTTTGTGCCACGGCTAACTTCTCCTTGCCCTGCAGAAGAGTCAGAGGGGGCAGCAAGCAGAGGAGCTAAGTCAGCCCTTGTTTTCTGGAATGCCATCACATTTTTAGTAGCTTCTGCCCAGTAAATCTACAAATTGTGATTTGCTGTGACCTTTATCCTTCTTAGAATCTAGTGTCTGTTAAACTTCATCAGAGGTCCAAGAATATAAAGATCCTGTGTTTCCATACATCTTCATAAAATGCTGTCTCTTAGACCTTACAGGACCAAAGTTGGACCACACTAACCTCAGCTCCTGAGGCAGAGTTGCACCTGTATGCCTATCTCCACCCACAGACTAGAGAATTTCTGGCCAATGGCTGGAGATGATCACTGACCTTACGCTACAGGACAAAAATGAATTTACAAATATTTGTTGGACTTTGCAAATAGCTGGTGCTGCTTTGTCACATGTTTTTTGCTTCTACCTTTTCAGGGGTTCCTGGGCTGCAGCAGCCTGGACCAAAGTTGTCAAGTGAGGCTTTAGAAAAGTCTGAGATGGAAGACAGGGATATAATAACACTCAAACATGTGGGTTTTCCTTTGAGGGCAGGACTGTGTCACTTTTTTGTCTCGTTAAAATGGATTTATTGTTTTTCCCCTTTATTTAGGAAGGGACAACAAAAATAGGAAGGATTGACTCAGACCAGGAACAGGACATTGGTAAGTGACAGAGCACCTGGGCATTTGGTAGCAGGTATTTGTGCTTGGCAGGTTTCTTCAGAAGAATATGATGGTGCTCTGGGAGAAAGAGAATGTTTGAAGTAGTAAGGGTTTGCTTCCCTGGGTGGTGCAAAACACATTTGGCTGCTCACGGAAAAGTTAAAAGTGTGAATCCACCCAGAAGAACTTTAGAAGAAAGGCTTGGTGATCTGATTGTGAAAAACTAGCCAGTGAAAACCTTCCAGCACTGTGAGTCAGAACTGACTCGGGAACACCTGTCCTATTTTCTCTTTATGTTGCTAAGTTTTGGGTTTGGGACATTTGTCTAGTTAAAGTTGTGTGTCAACTTGGCTGGGCCATAAGTTTGAGTGGCTGGGCAGCTAGATGTAGTTATTACCCGTGATGAAGTTGATAATCAACTCCATGCTGGAATCTGCTGTGAGCAGCTGAGAAGCTGCATTTGGTATGTGGCCTGCTTCCAGCAGGTAAGGAGAAGCTTTGGGAAAGGTCTTGAGCTTTTGGCACACCTGCATTTGGTTGAGTCTTCATCTCAGTGGCCTGCCATGTTGCCTACTGATCTTGAGATTATTCCTGGACTTGAACTAGTGGCCTGCCATGTCTGCTAATCTTGGGATGGTTACATTTTACTTGTTGATCTTGAATTTGTCAGCCTCAGCAGCCAGCAGCTGTGTGAATCAGAAAAAGCCTCCAACTCTAGTGGTCCTGGAAGAGAAGGCAGAGCTGAAGCCCAAGTTCAAGGGGCTTTCCTGTAGCCCCTAGAGCCAGCTCTGTAACTCAGACTTCTAGCCTCCTAAACTGTAAGAGAGTAAATCCTATCTGTTAAAGCCATCCACTTGTGGTATTTCTGTTAGTAGCACTAGAGAACCAAAACAGACATGATAGGAGGAGACCCTCACAGTGAGGATTTCAGATGTCAAAGGATTAAGTGACTCTTTGGCTCCTGCCATAATGTGAGATCTTTCAGACATGGATTCTGATCTCACATAAAAAGAATGGAGGGGGTGTTTTCCTGGAATGTTGCCGACCCAAGTGACCACATCCTCTTCTGTAGTCCTGCAGGGCCAGTGGATCGAGAGAGACCACTGCACCATCACCAGTGCCTGTGGAGTAGTTGTTCTGCGGCCTGCCCAGGGGGCCCGGTGCACAGTGAATGGCCGAGAGGTCACTGCCTCCTGCCGTCTGACCCAAGGTAGTATTATCTACAGCCCTGTGTGTCCCTAGGATGAGTGATGGACCAGCTGCGTTCTTATGGCTAATTTCCCAGAGAGCTCAGTGAAGCAGGCTTTAAAGATGGTATATCTAGCCTCTGCACCCAGAGACCTGAAGATTTTCTAATATGGACTCTTTCCCATAAACAAAAGAAGCACCAGTTTCTAAGACTCAAAGTGGAAACTAACTCTCTGAAATACGTATCTGTGTTTATTAGCTCTGTGCCCTTGGGAAGGTCTCTGAGCCTCACCTTCCTCACATGTAAAATGGAGATAATAATAGGATTATCGTAAGTTTTAAATAAGCTAATCCATGTAATGTTCTTAGAATTGTACTTGGTACTTAGTAAACACCTATATCATTGTTATTATCACTATTACTATTACTGATTTATTTAAATATTATTCTTTGAGGATGAGCTTAGATTCTCCCTCTTCATCAATGCTTTTTAACCCTGATTACCCTGTCTGGAATTCATTTTCCTTTGTCTTGGAAAACTAGAGCTTTTCCTTTTTAGTTCATTAATTCAATACATATGCTGTGAGAATTATTTGTATCTAAATTAATAGATATTTTCTTGACTCAGCTAAATCACTGGCTTCTTGGGGTCAGGACTTTGTCTCATAGAATATCCTGCACGTAGCACATACTTAAAACATGTCTCGTTTTCCTTTGCTCTACAGGAGCAGTTATAACCCTGGGGAAAGCACAGAAGTTCCGATTTAACCATCCAGCAGAAGCTGCAGCCCTACGGCAGAGAAGGCAGGTGAGCAGGACTGTGTTTCATAGGATACAAAGCCTCCCTGTTTCTTCTTTTTAGGGGAGAAGGTTGAGGTTTGTTTCTGTTGGGGTGGGGGTGGTGATGGCAGCCTCACTGAGCTTTCTTCATTGCTTCCAGAATGGAGAGGCTGTTGGTGGCACTGGCTCTTTAGAGTGGCTGGATTTGGATGGAGATGTCACTGCCTCTCGGTTGGGTCTCTTCCCTTTGCTTTGGAAGGAAAGGTAGGAAACAGCTGCTCTTATTGCTGTGGAACCTACTGGTTTTGCTTCTTAGTCCGTCTCAACATGATCAGTGTAGCAGCCAAGGTCTGAATGAGGTCTGGTCTGAATTTACTTCAGCAAGTGATTAGAAGACACTGAGTAGCTACTTAGTTGTACTTGGCAGGGAGGTGGCCTTAGCCCTCATTTGTTTCCTCTTTGGTATTTCAGTGTTCTTCATCATCAGGAGGTGTATCATTCTATGTTCCCTATGGCTCATTTCCTCTACTGACAACATTTAAATGTACTGATAGAGATTGATATTGCTTCTGAACTTGCCTTTCTATACCCCTTTAAATTTTGGCCCTCATGTGTGTGAACTCCTAGTGTGTGTCACTTAGCTTCCAGGACTTAGAGCATCCTCTGAATTTTTAAAGAGAACATATAACTGAGTATTCTTTTATCTCATAAGGAATGGTCCAGCTAGCTAGGCTGAACTATTCGGGATGTCTATGCAGTGGAGAGTGTACCCAAGACCATGTTGAGCGTTGGCAGACTGTGGTTCCACAAGTGTATTTGTATGTTCTGTAAGAATTCCCAGGTGTATAATAGAGCTGACAAGGGACAAGATTGTAGTCATTTCTTGGTCACAGCCAGCTACCCAGAGGGAGTGAGTAGTTGGACCTGTGGGCTCGGGACTATAGTTGCAGGGGACATCAAGCTCAATTGGCATAACATACTACATAAAACATTGTTCCACCTGCTACTTTGGCGAGTAGTGACTGGGATCTTAAAAGCTTGCAAGAGGCCATCTAGATGCAACGACGGGTCTCTCCTTGTCCAGAGCAAAGAAGAATGAGGAAAACCAAAGATTCGTGGAAACAAGTAGTCTAAGTGCCTGATACACCATGTGATCCTCAGCCCATACAACTGTGAGACCAGAATAACTAGGGTGCCAGCTACCACTGTCAACTACTCGTAGGGGGATCTATGTAGAAATTCCTGGATTGAAAGGGAGAACAATGTGGAACAAAACTCAAAATCATTTGAGGAAAATAAAAAAAGGGGGGATGCTTGAACAATTTCTCCTAGAAAGATCAGCACGAGGCCGGTCCCCATGAGGCGGAGGTCAAAGATGTCCCAAATGTCCAAACTACCATGCCACTCCATCATTTCAGACATTAACTCCTCCTCCTCCTCCCAGTAATTTCCCCAGTCTTAGGTTCTATATTTTGCTGTAACACCTCACAGAACTCACAGACACCCAAGGGTTCGTCTCACGTAGTAGTGGTGGAGGCTGGCAGGCTGGCGAGTCCCGGGTCCGTGAATAGGTCTGGCGGATCCTCCCAACTCTCGGGGTTTGATGAGCCTCGATCAGCAGATCAGATGACAGCTGCTGTCCCAAATCCAGGGGTGAGATGAGGATGAGCCAAGACACAAAGCTGGAGCAAGAGGAGAGTGAATCTTCCCAGGAGATTCAGTAGGTATCCCCTCAGGGAAGCTAAGGGTGGTGATTTGAATTATACCCTCCAGCAAGGCAGGACTCAAGATACATTCCACCTGTGTTGCCCTAACAGAATTAACCTAAATCCCATCACAGATTTGATTGCCAGTCATTATAGGGAATGACTACTACCAGCTGCCCAGCCAAGTTGATACCTGACCTTAACTACCACACCACCCCAAATAGCCATGGATAATGAGATTTACAAAACATCACAGAATGGAGGACAATGGCTAGAAGGGCCACATCAAGCAATTCATTGCAGGGAGGAGGTTTGCTGGTCTCATAGAACCTGATGGAACAACTGAGACTATGGCCCCTAGCTGCCCTTCAGATCTGTAATTGAACCCACTCCTGTGGCTTCTAGCCAAACAAAAGACAGACATATGAGGTGAACATTTACATTAGGCAATACACTCCTTATAGAGAACAATGATGGGAGAATAGAAGGGCTGTGTATGCACAGGGAGAAAGCTCAGGGGGGAGAAGTGCATGGAGGGAAGGACACAGGGAGGAGGTAACTGTCAGGAGGAAGTGGGAGAGGAGCTGTTGCATTGGGGTAAATTGTAGTCAATGTGATGGGAAAACGTGTGTGTGAATTGCTGTATGGAAAGTGAATTTGCTCTGTAAATTTTCACCCAAATCACAATAAAAAAAGAAAAAGAACGGGTTCAGACCTATGTGTAAGAGGGACAGGAACTCCAGGAGTAATAGGAAAATATCTTGGGGTTCTATCCCCATGCACTCTTCACCTACATTGTGACTGTGAAGCAGTGAGTCAAAATTTTTGATGTTATTTGTGGCAACAAATTTACATAGTCATGCTTCATCCCTTTCTTTATAGAATCCCCTTCTCAGATCTAGAGACCTCTTAGATTTGATACTGGGAACAGTGATATGTCCTCTTCTCAAAAGCCAAATGAATCTCTGCTTTGGGGGTCTGTATAGGAAGGAAGGTTGGGTAATCCTACTTCCATAGTGATACTGCCTCGGAAACCCAAGGAGGGATCGTTATGAGTTGGGGCCGACTCAACGGCTCATAACAACAACAACAACAATAGAAAATGTCAGCAGTAGGTTCAGTATCTGTGAGACCTCTTGTGTCAGGAAGCTGCCAGATATCTCATACAGAGTTCTTGGGAAGGTTATGATGTCTTGTTTTCTTAAGAGTGATGTAGCTGAGTGATTTCTCGAAGAGAAATAAAATCATATGTCCACGAAAAATCTTTTTTTTTTTTGAAAACAAGTCATCTAGCTCCTCATTTCACAGCCCAGCAGCATTGACAGTAGCTAAAGACAGTCTTGGGTCTGACCTTGGTAGTGAGGATTGTTGAATGCTGGGCCTTGACACCGAGAGCATGAATGTGTGGAAGGTCCTCACAGGGGAGCTCCCGAGGGCCCACAGAGGGTGTAAAGAAAGGCTTAAAGGAAAATGATCCTAGAGTTGAGGGACAGAGGGTGCTTGGGGTGAAGAGTAAGTTGGAAGAGGTGACTCAGGGTGGAGTGTCAAAGTCAAGGGATACTCAGGACTAAGGCTGGTGCTGTCATTCCCAGGCCTTCTTTTTATAGTGAAGTCCTAATAGGGGGCCTTGTTTAAGGTAAGGCTTCTATTAGGAAGGGACATTGAAGATCTTGTTTTCCCAGAGTTTAGAACTTTACAAAGAATAGTACTGCAAGTAAAAAAGCAGTAGAAGTGTAAGAGAGTAGTCATTGGAGTGTGACAGAGCTCATCACATCCTGGCTCTACTATGTAAATGCTACATCACCTTTGGCAAGTTATTGAACCTCTGATTCCATTTCTTCACTTCCAAAATGAGGATACTGCCATCTCTCCTAGGTATGCTGGTGAATATATTAGAAGAGTGAGTATGCATGGTATGCTCTATATGCTCCCTGGCACGCCTGTAGCTCCTAGTGCTGGGTGGCTGGTGTGAGGAGCTTCCCAGGAGGCCTGCCTCCCTCTCTCTTTCCTGCCTTCTCATCTCAACCTAACTGACCCATCCACTCCAGAGAACACTGGTCTTCTGCCTTTTATGTCTTCTTGGGCTCTCTCTTTCCCTGAGCACTGACCTGACCTTTCAGAAACACCAAGAATGTACCCTTTCATTCATTGAGGACAGAGAGGGTTTTCAGGATCAAGGCCTCCCTCACCAGCTGCCTCTGCTGTTCAACCAGCTGTAGGAGCCTGTGGTCTGGGCTGATCCTGCCCAGCTACTATAGTCAGCATCTGTGTGCTAGCCCTGGTAGAGGTGGTACAGTGTGGGGCTCAAGTCTGTGATTGGACAAAGGGACCAGGAAGGGGGAACCATTCAGAGTTAGAGGAAAATGCAGTTGTCAGCTAGCCTTCTGGGCTGGATCTGTGGCTGTGTCTCCAGGAGAGCCTTTCACGTTGCTCTTAGATGGGGATGGCTCCAAGGCCCTCCCTTGTCCCAGGTGTACCCTTGTGGGTTTGTCTGGAGGAGCATTCGTGGGGAGTCTGCAAAGCTGGAGCTAAGTCCAGAGCCAGGGAGTCAGTCA
The DNA here is from genome assembly GCF_000298275.1 of Orycteropus afer afer. Classification (NCBI taxonomy): domain Eukaryota; kingdom Metazoa; phylum Chordata; class Mammalia; order Tubulidentata; family Orycteropodidae; genus Orycteropus; species Orycteropus afer. Next base: position 18,209,737 of record NW_006921613.1, on the reverse strand, counting down.
GTCCTCCTTTACTCATTGCAGCAGTGAGCTGGCCCAGGGAGCAGTTTGTCCTTGATAACCACTGTGGTCTGTGCTGCTGGCATTTTTCCATTTGGAACTTTTGGAGCTTAATCTTAAATGCCTAGAGCCTGGGAAATACTGTCCCTGCTGCCACCTCTATTATCTTAGTGACTAGACACTGCTGGATTCTGCTGCAGAAGCTGAGTTGTGGGGGCAGAGGGGGGCAGTGGAGTCCTGGCACATGGAGGACCAGACAGCCATTGTCTGGGAAGAGGATATTATCTGTGGCTGGCCCCACAGAAGATGAGGACAGTCATCTGGTAGTGACAGAGGTCCCTTGGCTGGCAGTTAACTGAAGACTTGCTAGACATGTAACATAAGGTCAGTATTTTCTTTTTCACCTGCTTTCTGGGAGCTTGGCTAATGTGTTTAGCAGAGGAGCAGTTTTCAGTCTGACAGTATGTGGCATCTTGCGTGGACATGTTTTGTCTGCAGTTAGAATGTCAGACAAAACAAAAAAAACCAAATTCGCTGCCATCGAGTCGATTGCTACTCACAGTTGACCCCTTCTTGGGTTTCCGAGGTCTTCCTTCCGAAGAGTGGCTGGTGGATTTGAACGACCAGCCTTCTTGTTAGCAGTCAAATGCCTTACAGACTACACCACCAGAGCTTCCATAATGTCAGAGAGCCTATCCTTTCTGGTACTGTTGTTAGGAAGGAAACTGTATTAGGTCTGCATAAGCTGACTTCCAAGCTGCCACTTTCCCAGGTGAAGGATAGAGGGAGTTCTCTTCTAGGGAAAAGCAGATTGTAAATCTGAGGGATGGAAAGACAGCAGAGAAAGGACTTGAGTCATCTCAGGGAATTCCCAAAAGACCTGTGACCCATCCCTTGCATTTGGTGGTCTGTGGGTCTTAGCTAGACTTATCTAACACTCTCTGATGGGCTCATGTGTGTAATTGGCCATTTCTCTGGTCAGACAAAATCTGAATCAGTAATAGAAGCATGACACATAGTATAAAACGTTTTCCATTAACTACTTTTTCTATTCATGTGCCATTAACTGGCCTTTGGCCTCACATGTGACAAAAGGTACCTTCCTTTTTTGTATATACCATGTATGTATTTGGGCTTTTGCCCACCACACAGCAATCAGTGCCAGTTTTCTCTGAGCATGCTCAAGTATCTGGCCCTGCCCTAGTCCTTGGACCTGTTGCAGATGGAGTTACCTCACAGCACCTTCCCAGGGAAGAGACTATGGTGTGTCACACTTCCCCCAACCCCCATCCACCTATTCACTCTCTCACACATTAATCCTTCACTGTCCCCTAAGTCCAGTAAGAAATCTTACTTTCTTCTAAGACAAGGGCAGCAAACTTCTGTAAAGACTAGATAGTGGTTCAGACTTTTTGAGCCATACCCACTCTGAGGCAGCTACTCATCTACCTTGGGGCACATCACAAGCAGCAGCCTTAGGCAGTATGTAAATGGATGGGCATGGCTGTGTTCAAATCAACTTTATTTACAAAAACAACCAAAAAAACAAACCAAGCCCACTGCTGTTGAGTCACTTCTGACTCACAGCAAACCCCCTTCCGTTAAGATGGTAAATCTTTACAGAAGTAGATTGTATCACCTTCTTTCTACAGAGTAGCTGGTGCATTTGAACTGTTTACCTTCTAGTTAGGTTCTGCACCACCAGAGTTGTTGTTGTTGTTAAGTGCCCTCGAGTCGTTTCCGACTCATAGCGACCCCGTGCACAGCAGAACGAAACACTGCCCAATCCCGCGCCAGCCCCATGATCCCTGCTATACTTGAGCCCATCATCGCAGCCACCGTATCAATCCATCTCCCTGAAGGCCTCCCCCTCTTTCGTCGACCCTCCACCCTACCAAGCATGACATCCTTCTCCAGGGAATGGTCCCTTCTTACAATATGACCAAAATAGGCCAGCCAAATTTGGCCCAGAAGCTATAGTTTTCAGACCCTTGCTCTGAGACCTTCTATGATTTCATTCCACTCTACAAAGTGGCAAATTCTCTAAGAAAAGTGAATCCTTAGAGAAGATTGTTCATCCTGAGTTCTGATGCTAGTGTCAGACCAGTAAATAAGCTTCTCCCAGGTTGGACTCACAGGTCCTGGAGTAGGAGTGAGGGCTTGGGTGGGGGTGGGCAAGGGCAGATGAGGGGACCTACCTTCTGGCTTTTTGCTAGCCTCAGGCAGATCCTGAGTTCTTTCTTGCCACTCCCCTCCCACTAACACCCTGTAGCCCCCAGGCAGTTGGCACTCTTAGAAATCTGAACAACAAGGATAGACACACCCCGGCAGAAATAGCATGTAAAGTCCTTACACAGGGGAAAAAACCCGGGTGGGAGGGGAAGGGAAGGAACACTGCAAAAATAAAATAAAATGAAAACAACAAAAAAAGTAAAAAACCTGGAGTTACTCCAGGAAGAGGTTAGCATGTAGTGGAAGCTGTCAGTTTTCAGAGGAGGAATTGGACTCATCCATGAGCATACAGGAACCTGGTCAAGCATGGCCACCATCTAGAATTTTTTTTGAGCTTTTTATTATAGAAAAGTTCAAATACATGTAAATTATCGACTCATGGATAATCTTTGTTTCATTTATATCCCCACTGGATCTAAAGGGAATCCCAGATATATCATTTCACTGGTAAACACTTCTGTGTTCAAACTCTTGAGTCCAGCCCAGGGTCTTCCAATGAGAAAAGAGTGGCAGCCAACTCTTCTTGGACTCTGCCACACGTCCAGGTGTCCCATGCATATAGATTCTCTCTTCTCTGGCTCCTACTCCCCGATCACAGGGGGCCATTGTTCCACTGAATGGAGGTGCAGCAGTAATCTCTAAGCATGACAGAATTTCTGGGGCTTCTGTTCTATTCTGTATTTCTAGGAGATTTTCAGTAGACACCTGTTTATTCTGTTTTCAACGCTTAAAGCTTGTTAACTTAGCCAATTTTTTTTTAAAGTCTGCTTTACTTTCCTGGTGATTTTCCTTAACCAGAATGAAGCTGTAGGTTTCCACTAAACCTGCAGGTCTAAGAATATGTTAGTTTAGTAACCATTCTCCCATCCTCCCATCCTACACTGTGACATCACGAGCTATCTGTGACACTATGCCTGTTTTCCCATGGCCCATGAAGGCAGTTGCCAGAAGGCCAAAGTCCTCTCTACCCTGTTGAATTCAGGGCTCTCAGAGGGGCTTAGACTGCCACTGGTTTGTCCTACACTTGGTTTGCATTTCCCCTGGGTGACTGTTGCCCCTTCTGTGATAGGAGAGTGCCGGGAGAGCAGTGTGAAGAGGACCACCCATGGCCGAGGGATGGAGAGGCGTCCCACAAGGCCCGGATTCAGCAGCAGCAGTGCTATGTGGATGATCTGAGACAGCAAATCCTTGCAGGACAGATTAGAGCTGAGCGGGAGCTGGAATTTGACCAGGCTCACATCAACCAGCAGATTAAAGACAGTAGGTGCCCACCACTTAGACTGTTTGCCTCACCTTATCCTTCCTGCCTTTTCATGTTCCCTCAGCCTTCTGTATTCTCTCCTTTGTTTTCTTTGTGATCTGATAGAATTCTTGGCTTTGGGTGTTCTATCACAGACCAGAGGGGCTGGAAGCAAGAATAAGGGCACTATCTTCCTTATTCTTGCTCAGGATCATGGGACCCCGACTAACTCCTCACACACGCACACACACACACACACACACACACACTTGTCCACACTTCACTGCTGGCCCTGGCATGTGCCCACTACTGTGTTAAGACCTGGGGGTGGGCCTCCACTTACCCTGTGGACCCTGTAGTCTCCATCCTTAAGTCCCCCCAGCCAACTCTTTCACTCCAGATAGGGCTAGCCATGGCCAGAAGTGTCTGAGTCCAGGCAGCCACGTGTGCAGAGGGAGGTGCTGACATTCTCTCTGGGTGTGTTTGGTTGTCAGACCAGCAGTGGCTCCTCAGAGAAGAGACCTGGCTGGCCAGCTTACAGCAGCAGCAACAAGACTGTGTGGGAGAGAAAGATCTTGAGACCTCTGTGGTACCCAGTGTTTGGCTTCAGACAGATTCGGAGGCTCAACCATCCCTGCTAGTGCAAAGCCAGAAGCGGGTGGTGCAGGTACAGCTCCTGCGAAGACACGCTCTTCGGGCAGCAGAGCGGAACGTACGGCGAAGAAAGGCCACTTTCCAGCTAGAGAGAATCATCAAGAAGCAGAGACTGCTGGAGGTGCAGAAGAGCCAGGAGCAGCTGAAGGCATTGTGCTGGCTCCAGGATGACAGGACCCAGGAGCCCCCAGGCCACGTCCCCAGCCCAGATGCCTTGATCCCAGGGCCTCCATGGAGAAGCAAATCGACAAGTTGCAGTTGTTTGGGACTCCAGAGGTTTTGCAGCCAGCACTTGGCCCAGCCACACAGGTACAGCCCTTGGTTGCCACTGGAAGCATATGGGAGCTATAGAGTATTTTAGTGCCTTGGCTGAAGTTTATAGCCTTGTTGCCCAGTATTGTTCCTCACTTCCTAGTGCCTCAGTCTCCTCATTCTGCAAAATGGGAAGATTTGTTTATCGCTCTCTTCCCCACCATTTTTCTTTCTGTGTAGTTTTTCTTCTCTGAGACTCAGGATTCTTCCCTTCTTTGTCACCATCAGAGCAGCAGTTCTTATGTTGGTGATATTTTCAGCCTGTTTCTCACCTGCTCTTTAATCTTGGATTGTCCGTATACATCTCACATGAGCCTTGCCATCACCTTAGTCTCATCATGCTTCATACCGGCTTTCATCCTTCCCATATGCTTCCTTCCTCTCTATCCCTACCCTTCCCACCTCAAGTGAGCTCCCTGACTCCACTTCCCAGCTTGCTTAGTAGAATACTGTCTTTCTGACTTCTGAGTTCATTCTTGGAATCTTTCTCTTTGATCCCTCACTCCATATGTTCATTAAGGTAACTTTTTTATTCTCTCCTTCTGGTTTTGTGTATACACTGTCTCCCAAACTCCTTGGAGCAGGAGTCTATGTCTTATACTTCTTTATATCCTCAGGACCTATCTCAAGGTGCACAATTAATGTCTGTATTATATTTTCTTACCTCTCTGGTCTTCAGAGTACTAGGCAGAATTTTTTTTTTTTTTTT
>NW_006921613.1:18181872-18200455 GCF_000298275.1 Orycteropus afer afer | reverse complement strand
GGTAGGGTAACAAGGGAACGTGTTCAGTGCAGATCAGTGAGTAAGCACAAGCCCGCCTTGTTTCAGTACCTATGCTTAAACTGCCCCCTGTATATGAAGTATTTAATAACAAATTATCAATCTTTTCATTATGAAAATCAGTTTAACTAGTGCAAAGCCATATATATATTGAAGCAGGCTCTTAGTGTGCCTTTAACAGGGTACAGTCTTGTTTTTCCTGATCTTGCAAGTGTTCTGCCTTTGACAGTTCCAGCTTTTACAGGTTTTACTGTACAAAGTTGAAAGGATACTATACTCACTGTGTATATTCAGCAGTTACCAGGATTTACCACACTTGCTTTATCTCCCCACTTTCTCTTTTTCTGATGAAATATTTTAAAGCAAATCCTAGATATCATTTCTATCTTACATGCTTAAGTATTCACCTCTAAAATATACGGACTCTCTTATAACCACAGTGTCATTATCACACATCACAAAATTAAGACTACTTTGTTGTTATGTGCCATCGAGTCGGACCCGACTCATAGCGACCCCTCCTTGGGTTTTCGAGGCAGTATCACTACAGAAGTAGATTGCCCCATCTTCCTTCTGAGGAGTGGCTGGTGGGTTTAAACCGCTAGCCTTCTGGTTAGCAGTCAAGTGCCTTAGGCACTATACTACCAGAGCTCCCTACTCAATATAATCTAATACCTAGGCCATATTGAAATTTCTCCAATTTCCTCAAAAATGTCTACTTACAGTTGGTTATTCAAAACAAAATCCAAATAAGATTTATACATTGTAAGCGGGTGTTACGTCTTTTACATTCCTTTCATTCTTGCTGCTGTTGTCTTATGTTTCTTTTTTCATATCATTGATTTGTTGAAGAAATTGGTGGGTCAGTTGTTTTGTGGAATCTACCACTTTATAGATTTGTCTGTTAAATAATTCCTCTGTTCCTCATATTTCCTATTAACTGGAAGTTTTCTTGAAGGAATGATTAGATTCAGTTCAACCTTTTTATGAAATGGAGGAATAGAGTGTACTTGAGGAATAAAGTATACTTGAGGCTTCTCTGAGAATCAAGACTACACAATCTAGTTTCCTTTGTACCTATAGAGCTTTTCTGTGACCCTGAAGACTGTAGGAAACAGTGACACTAGGTGGAACTCTATATCCCCTTTGTCAACAGGACTCTTATTTTCTCTGACTTAGCTTTTATTGTCTCCACAGTGTTCTCCTGAATTGGGATTTCTCCACCACATTACCACCTATGCCTAATCCTACTCATGAAGTATCAGAAAAAACTCCATCAGAAGACCATTTACCTCAGGCTGCTTCTTATCCTCCAAGGACAAGGAGTCTTAACAAAAATGACTTTTGTTCCTCAGGCCAGGGTAAGGTCTGTATAACCAGGGGAGCCTTGGCCATGAAGGGAGCCTCAGCTCCAGGCACCTGCTTCACTATGAGCCCCAAGTCTGCTAGCATCCAGGAAAGGGAGAGAGTGGGTAAGCAGCCCCGTCAGAAGGTGTCCCAGGTCTCAGCATCTCTGAGCCAACCGGCTGATAAGCTAAAGCCAGGGAATGACCCAGAGGCCCTCACCCCTACCTCTCAGAGCAGAATGGCTAAGGGATTAGCAGGATATGGCTACATGCAAGCCAAGAGACAAAAAGAAGGGAACCTTGTGACTCACAAGGCTGCCAAGGGAGCCTGTCGCAGTTCCTCACATTCCCGTGGACCCATGCAGACATCTGGGCATGGAAAGGCATCCAAGACTTTTCGGGCAGAATCCAAACCAATATCTTCAAGCAGGGCATCAAAGAGGCAGCAGAGGGTGCTAGCATCTAGGGTCAGAGATGCTGCCAAGAAGTCCTCTCATTTGCCTCATGGGAGTCCTTTAAAGAGGCAGCACAGTGCAGGGGACCCAGACATTATGGCCCCACTCATGGACTCCAACCCCATCATGGGTTATGCAGGAGAAAACAACAATGATTTATCTGACACAAACAGTGATTACTCTGTGGATTCTCTCTCCTGTGTCTGTGCCAAAGTCCCAGTGGAGCTTCTGAAGCCAGAGGACCCCCAGGAGATGAAGCCAGAGGACCCCCAGGAGGTGAAGCCAGATCTCCCAGAGCTAGAGAACTCTGAAAGTGATGACAGCCAAATATCTGAGGACTCACTGGCTGAGAGGGGATATCAAACTCAAAAAGACAGTCCTGACAGCAGTCATCCCACCAATAGCCCTAACTACCACAGGGCTGGAACGAGAGCCTCTGTGAGGGGTTTCACTGTACTCTCAGACAGTGGACAACTTGCTCAAGCTCACAAGAGCTTTTCCTTGGACAGTCTGATTGATGCTGAGGAAGAATTAGGGGAAGATCAAAAGGAAGAGCTTTTACTTGGTTCACCTGAAGAGATGTCCACAGAGACTTTTTGGCACCTGCAGAACTCCAGTATGTCTGCAGTAGACCAGGAGGCAAGGAGCAATTCATCTTACCTTGATCCTCCAGTCCAGCTACATTGTGGGCAGCCAGAGTCAGCAGTGGAACCATATTACTCTGAAAAAGCCAGCTCTCTCCCAGGCACGCTGTTGTCCAGAGGGAGCCCGCTGATGTCCATGGATTCCTGGTTTACCTGCGACTCAAAGATCAACCCCAGCAACCCTCCAGGAACAGTGGGTTCTTTATGTCCAAGTCCCGATGTCCAGGAATTTCAGCATTGTGGTTGTGAGAAGCCTGAGTACTGGCTAAATATGGAAGAACAGAAGCCCTCAGGGGCAGAAGCAGTCCTGCCATATAGCTTCAAAGTGCTCCACGGTGGTACTGAGCTATTAGACAACACAAGAGATGGGTCCACAACTCCTGCTTCAGATACATCCAAACTGTCACTCTGTGGGACTCACAGAGGAGCTGACAGCACAGACGTCACTGACAAAGACCAGCAGGACACCTCTGAAGCATCAAACAGCTCTAGTGTATCCAATGTGTTGGCTGCCTCTGCTGCCTCCCTCACTCTTCTAGGCAGTGCCTCTGAAAGGGACTGGTCTGCCCTTCAGCAAAAGTACCTCCTTGAACTGTCTCATCCTGTTTTGGAAGCCAGAGGAGAGTTCAGGCCAGCTTTCCCTTGCCTTGAGGAAGACTCTGGTTCCCTGGCCCAAGCTTCTGGCAGAGGAGGAGATTCCCTATTGCCAGTTGGTCCTGGGATATCGAACAATCTAAATTTCAACAACTTTTCCACCCAGATAGCGAAAAGTAGACATCTGAGAGCAGAGAAAGAACAGGGCAGTTTGAGTGTCAAGTTAGAAGGTACTTCAGATTTCTTTAGAAATAGTGAGAAAAAGGTGAATCTTAATGAAACTTCTTCAGCGGACTTAGAATCACTGGCTTCTGAAACTACAAATGCACAAGTTTTTACAGCAGAGAGCAAGATACCAAATCCAGTGATAGAAACACATGAAGTCAAGCAGAAAAACTTGGAAGGGTACTCTCAAGAAAGCAGGAAACCTGGACCAATGATTTCCTCTGATGAATATTTCTTCCGAAAGAACCCTTGTCACAGTAATGGCATCACAGCTACCAAAGAACACCATTGGCCCCAAGGCTGGATGCCTGTCATGAAGAATACTGCAGGCCAGCCAGGGCAACCAAGGTACAACAGCCACCACCTCCTCCAGGAAGGGAAGGCATATTGCCAGGAGAGTTCCACAGACATAGATATTTCCTTTGCCTTTCCATCAGATCCAGAGCTGTACCTACACTCTGCTCCCTGGGATCTGTTTTCATCTTCCTTACAGCCACCTCCTTTAGAAACATTCTATGTGACCAAAAGCAGGGATGCCCTGACAGAAACGGCCCTGGAGATTCCAGCTTGCAGAAAAGTAGGGGTGCTTTCTCCACCCCTCAGAGAAGCCTGGAGCTCCAGTCATGACCACCAAATCCCCTGTGATACTTATTTGAAGAGTAGTGTGCCAGTGCTCTTACAAAATCAAAGTTCCAAGTTTGCCTCATCTCAGCAGGTCACAGCAGAGAGGCCAGTTGATCTGAACCCTAGGGAGATTTTGGGAGAAATAGGGAAATGTCTTGGTAATAGTAAAAAAGAAAGCCATAATTCAGTTTATTTTTCTGTTGCTCAGAACAGACATCTTTTCTCTTCTGTCAGCCCAAAAGTATGTGAATTTGAAAATCAAGTTGGAATTTTAAATAAAAAACACAGTCTTCGAGCACTCAGGATGGGAGACAAGGCCACTACTCAGTCCTGCTGCAGTGTTTCCTCAAACAGTTCTGCTTCTTTAAAGCCTTTCTTTGTTTGTGAATCTGGGGAAGCAGCACAGGGTCAGGATGCAGCCCAGAATGCAGTCCTAAGGCAGAGCCAGGCCTCTGATGTGAAGAGAAAGTTTCCTTCTGGGGCCAGTTCTGATTTCATTTGTAAAACCATTAATTTAGGCCACGAGAAGAATTTGTTAGGAGAAACCACTGCTTCCTTGAAGGCCAGCAGCCCAGTGATTGTTGCCCAGAATGAGAGCCCAACGCACAAGTGGGAAGGGAAGAATGAAACTGGGCTTCTTGGAAAAGGTGTCCATCCTAAAGACAGCTCAGATGAGTTTAAGCTTCCAGGGGCAGACGCTGCATTTGAAAGATGCCAGACAGTTCCATCCTGTCAGGAAAGAAACCTCAGTGTATGCAAAAGACCTGGAAAGTCACAAGAGAGGACAAAGGAAGAACTTTCTGGGAAAAAAAAGAATAAAAGGGTTAATCATGATGATGAAATGGCGAGGCTAATTAGGAGTATAATGCAGCTAGAACATAGCATCTTGGAAATCGAATCCAAGCAGAATAAGCAGCTCCATGCTTCCCACACATTGGAAGTCAGTAAAGAGATTGTATTCCAGGACCAGGAGAAAGCTGACCATGTCCTGAGGCCAGCTATCCCTGGAGACCATTTGTCCTTCAAGGATCAGTCATTTTCTTTAAAACAGCATGACAATGTTGTCTTGAGGGATAGTGAGGTCAGAGAAATGAAGGAGCTTAGCAGTTGCATTGAGAAGGATCCCCAGGTACAGAGTCCCTTCAAGACAAGGCAGTGTATAGAAGAGCTTAGATTGGTGAGAGAGCCCACTCACCCATCTGCATTAGAAAGTTCTGCCAGGGACACTTGGGATTATTTAGGGACATGTGTGCCTCACAGAGAGCCCACCAACACTTCTCTTCACCCAAAGATAACATTGCCATTACAGCCCAGGCAAGAGAGGTCTGAAAATGAGGGTGAGTTGTTAAACACAGCAGCTATGCCCAAAGGGAAGCCTCATGACTTGGGAAGTGTTGAGGAATTGGCGACTCTGCATGGTTTCCAGAAAAACCAAGTTGCTGAACACATAAACAGTTCCAACCAAAAGGAGCTAAAAATTCAAAGCAGAATTGAAGAAATGGCTATCCAAACGGGAGGGAGCCTACAGGAGGAAAATAAAATAATCTCATCAACTCAGAAATTTCCTAGTCCAAGTCTGCTTTGTATGAGCAGATTTTTCAGCCAGGAGACTGTCTGCCCATTGCTGAGCCAGACAGATTCTTCTATAGTTTCTTCTCAGGAAGACCTGACTAAGATCTTGCCCTTGAATTCTTCAAGATTACCAAAGAGCTATTTCTATGCACCTGAATCTATAGGCATCTTTTCAGTTGACTATGTGCTGGATCCCACCATGTTTAAAATTCATGACAGCCCCTTGGTAGCTAGAGTCAGGTATCAGGACCAGAGTGGAGACACCAGAAGTCATAGCCCTCAGGAGCATGTTAGTGGGATCACCTCCGTGGCACACTCTGCTTGGTATGGATCTGCAGTCTCCATGGCCATAGGATCGCATAGTCAGTCTGGTATACCAGAGAGCATTTCCCTTGGGAAAGAGGGAAGACTATCAGCAAGAATCACTTTTCAAGACCAGGGAGGGGGCCTAAGAAGCACCTTGAGTACTAGGGAGGATTTTGCTCCTGAAACAGAGGCAGCTACACAAAAAGAAGTAAAAAGAGCCAGTCCCCTGAACAGGATGTCTAGCCAGCTTAGAAAGAGAGTCAGCAGCCCCTTAGAAGAGGATGACTTCCAAGATAGAGAGGCAAATCAGAAAGCAGAGAATGATGCCAAAGACCTCAGTCTTACCAGTGACACCTTCTCAGCACCTGCTTCCCTGACAGAAGTACCCAGTCCAAAGCCCAGGATGTGGGAGCCCTCTTCATCCTTCTGCCTCGCTCTGTTGGAGGAGGTCAGACAGGCAAAGGCCCAGGGAAAACAGCTTAATGACTTTGTGGCTAGAAGAACAGTCCTTCCTTACCATGAAACTTTATTAGAACCTGAATGTTTTTCAAGGGTCTCTGGGAGGCTTCAGTATAAACAAATGGACCAGTCAGTGTCATACAGAACCAGAAATGAAGGTAAAACACAGGGATTTCATGTGGCACCTCTCTCTGCTGAACCAGAACATCTATTAACTGAGAGGAAAGTCCTTCAGGCCCCACCCCACTTTGTAGAGAACTTCCAACTTCTGCCCAACTCCAAAACTCACAGAGGGACCTGGCTTCCCTCACAGGTTTCCTCCCTTGCTGCCCCTATTCTAGGCAAAAGCCATTGCACTGGAGAGCTGAGACATTTCCTAGGAGTAAGTGGACAGTGTATAAGTCACTGTAGTTCTCCTGAAGTCATAGAGAAAAAGAAAGAAGCAAGCAGAAGAACTTCCTCTCCTGGTCCTTTGGGCTTACACTGTCTTCTTTCTTCATCAGCTGTAGAGGAGGACAGGAGGGTAGAACCAGAGAAAGTGGTGCCTGCCTTATCTTCTCAGGCCCCCTCTGATGACCCTGAAGTGATTCCATATGTACCAAGTCGATTAGCCACTTGTGAGACCACAGATGGCCCACTTCCAGGGGAGAGCTGCTCAGAGCACTGGGAACTTAGCCCTATAGATACCACATATGGAGGTGGTTTAGAGAACTTCTTAGTGACTACACAGGCAGGAAAAACAACCTGTTTTGAAAGTCAGTCTGTGCTCTTTGATGTTCAGAGTTCTGCAAGTAGTCTTTCAGGACCTAAGCAAGACCACATCCAATACCTTGAGTCTTCCAAAGGCTTAGAAGAAAGGAGGGCAAGTTCCAAACAAGGTATCCTCAGACCTGGAGTCTTGAGAAGGGTTGAACTTGAAGATCCTTCACAGCAGTGTGTGAACTGGAAGGGGAATGTTGGGTCTGAGCTGAAAGAAGCCTGGAGGTCTGGCAGCAGGTACCCTGAGCCAAGTTCATTGCCAGATCAAAGACCTAGTCCAGATCCTGGAGATGCTGGAGAGAGGGCCCCATCCAGATGCCCAGAGGAAACTTTAGATCACATTGTCTCAGGGAGCATTGAAGGCAGCAGGACTCTCAGCTCATCTTGGGGACCAGAAGAGAGCAGAGCTCTTTCTTCCTTGCAGCTGTGCAGTTTGCAACATGTTGCTTCTCATACTTGTGCTCCCCATTCCTCCACTTTCCTGTGTTATGGAGGTGATAACCTGGAGAAGAGGACTTTCAAGACTGCCCCAAACACTGTGCACTCACCGTGCATGGTACCTTCCATGGCCTGTGGCATGGATGAGAGAGGAACAGGCCATTCCAGGGAACCTGATGTGCTCTTGTCACATGGCCTCAAGCCCAAGGGCATGAATATGGAGTTAGGGCCAACGGATTGCAGCACTCTGGAGCCCTCAGTGATAGATACTGTCTTTTCTCTGTCTCAAGGATGCAGCTCTTCTTTGGCCCCTGATATGAGGACAGGTTCCCTTGGTCACTCAACTGCTAAGGGAAACTCAAAGTCAGTAGGGGATCCTGAGAGAAATTCTGTTGAATGGAAACCCAGCACAGAGTTTGAGGCTGTCCCTCCTGTAGGCATGTGCTCTGAGCCACTGAGGAAGTTTCAGGACAGCTGTGCAGGTGGTGAGAACTCACGAGTGTCTCAAACCAAGACAAAATTGCCTACAATAAATGGAGGACTGAATGCCCAGAATATACGTGAAGGATCTGTTGAGAATGAGCTGGTGGTGGAACCACAGAATGGATATTTAGAAAATACCTTCAGATGTCTTCTAGAAAAGCTACAACTTTCCAGTGAGTCCGGGGATCACAAGTTTGTAACAGGGTTAAAACACGTCCAAAGTACCCAGGTTGACAGTCCCTGGGAGGAGGAAGAGCAGCAGAGAGACCCTATCCAGGATGAGAATCCCCCATCTTCAGATGAAAATGGCTTGGATGATCAGAATAGAGATGCCAGGACAGAGGAGGAGGCTCTGTCCGAGCCAGAGAGGTTCTCATTAGACTTTGAAGACGCATCCACTGTGCGTTTGGAGCAAAGAGGGCCACAGCCTCCCGCCCAGAAGCCATGCCAGCCCTGCTCTGGTAGGAAACAGTTGTCTTCCCATCATCGGGACTCACCTCCTGTGATTGCAATCTTCTCTGGCCCCAAACACTCCCTAAGGGCTCCTCCCAGACCACAGTTCTCTGTGGTCAGCTCTTCTCGGTCTCTTCAGGAGCTGAACTTGAGTGTGGAGCCTCCTTCCCCCACTGATGAAGATATACAAGGACCTAACAGATTATGGAACTCACATCCCAAGGACTGCTGCTTAGAAGAGTTGGTGTCAAGAACTTCTCTGAAAGCTGAGGATAGCTGTCAGAAAGCCTCATCTAATTTGGATAGTAAGACTGCTGATCACCGGCCCTTGAAACCTGCCACCCTGCCTTACCCAACATCTTCTGCTCTATCGGGCAACCCTACTTCAGACTTTATGGCCAGCTGGACGCCTGGGACTCTGGAGCAGGCCCCAGAGGGGAGGCCAGAGAAAGTGGGTGGTCAGGCCCAGCCAGAAGAGTGTCATTCTGGCTCAGACAAAAGAATGTTGCACTTTGACTCCAGTGACATCAATCCCTATATCCTGCCCTGCCATCCAGAGGGGCCTGGGCGCATTGGCTGGAAGCAATATGTGTTTGGCAGTGCAGTTGATGTCTCCTGCAGACAGACACCCCAGGGCCTAACACCACCAAATGTGGCCCGGTGCTCCAGCATGGACAATGGCCTAGACGACCAGAACTCTCCCTTCCACTCCCACCTCAGCACCTATGCCAATGCTTGGGACCTGTCAAGCACACACAGCAGCACTGAGAATGCTCGGGCTTCAAATGAAACTTCGGAAGTTTGGGGTTCCTTGTTTGCCTTGGGGGACCCCCACACCGTGACAGACCTTGTAGGAGCAGACAAGAAGTCCCAGTTCAAGGACCCCCCTGATGAAGCAGGCCTGAGGAGCAAGCCCCCCTTTGCTGGAGGAAGTGCTGCAGGTCCAGTGGATGAAATTCTGCTGTATCCATCAGCTGCAGACCACACTGTCGGGCAGGTCAGAATGGGCACCTTTGAGCGAGGCACACAGACCCTGGGCTGCACTGACATCTCATCTGCCACACCAGAAGCCAGTACAATGTCAGTCTCTCATCTGGCCTCATGGACCAGTATGCAAAACCTGTCTCTCCACCTCTCACGGCTTCTGCACAGTACTTCGGAGCTGCTGGGAAGTCTCTCCCAGCCAAGTGTGGCTGAAAAGGAACAAAACACCAAGAAGGAGCCCCGAGGTGAGGCCCCACAGGCCCTTAGGATGGACAGCTGTACTCAGACTACTATGGATAAGGGCAGCCAGACTGACCTGTCCTCACCACCTGTGCACTTCCAGGCACCAGAGGCCAACCCTCAGAAAGTCAATGTGATCCTTGAAGTGCTAGGCTCAGATACCTTGTCTCAAAAGAAGGGCAATGTCCCAGTGGCAGTTGAGAAGAGAGAAGCAGAAGAAACAGCATGGAAAACAGCAGGGTCCCCAGATCTTCAGGAAGAAAGCATCCACTGCAGGCCCCAGAGGCCTCTAGTACCTTCATCCCATCTGAGGTTTCTGAAAGACCCCCTTGGACAGAAGCTGCCTTCTGTGAGCTCTCAAGATTCTGTCGATGCATACCTGCCTCCTCACTACCAACCAGAGACATCGTCTTGCCTGGTTGTCAGCAGCCCTAGTCTCAGCATCTCTCACTCCCCAGGGCTCTTTCCCAATGCTGCAGAGTCTGTTGGTGAGCCTAAGATCCAGAAGGAGAAGCAGGGCCTCACAAGTGCCTTGCTGGTAGACAGGGCCTCTTCCCCAATCCTCACACTTAGTGCCAGTGCCCAGGGGTCGAGTCTCCCCCCAGGCTCTTCATCTCCCTCAGCTCAGCCTCTTGAAGGCCATCAAAAGCTTGAGTCTAGCTCAGACCTCCCTCTTGACACCCCAGTATCTCCAATGGATGATGATTCCCAACCCAATGGTGAGTTAGATGACTCCCAAAGACCTGACACTCTGTGTGGAGAAGGCAGAAACGATGGGAGGTCCTTCCTAGAGTTGAGCTCATTAGGCAGTCCACAGCAACGTCCAGAACTCCAAGTTAGTGTTTTAGGACAGCCCCCTCAGCATCTCCAGCCCAGGACCACCCAGGTAGTACCCACCTGGGAACAGAGGAACACACTGCCACCTCCACCAGTGAGGAGGAGCAGCAGCTGGAGGCTGGCCAAGAGCTTAGCTCATGGGGAGATGGCGTCCTCAGAGTGTGACTCACGGAGCAGCAGGGGGCCAACTCCATGGCAAAGCAGGATGGAAAATGGGGCTGAGGGTTCAGCATGTCTAGTGGAGTCACAACCCACTCTGGATGTTTCCTCTCCATGGGGAGACATCAGGCCCCTCAGCCCCTGCCTGGTCTCTGAGTTGACTGATACTACAGGGATCCAGGATTCCATCTTGGGTCCAGTTGGGGCCTGCCAACCTAAAGGCCTGCTGAGCCTCACTTCCCAGTTGTGCATTGCCCCTGAGCCCTCACCCCATAGCCTGAGGGACCTCCCAGTGCATAACAAATTCAGTAACTGGTGTGGGGTTCAGGATGACTCTCCTGGGGGGCTGGCTGTGACCAAAGAATTGGGGATCAGATGTGATCTCTGCTCTGGAGACCAGGGAGAGAGGCCCCCCCATGTTCCTGAGGACCAAAGCCTGGCTCCCGAGTGGCCCCCAAGGGAGCAGATCCCCCTGCAAGTTGGGGCCCAGAACCTCTCTCTCAGCATGGAACTGACAGAAGCGAAGCTGCACCACGGCTTTGGAAAGGCAGATGCCCTGCTGCAGGTGCTGCAGAGTGGGACAGGGGAGGCGCTTGCTGCTGACGAACCAGTGTTCTCCACCTGGGAGGAGCGCTATACCTTGTAAGGCCCCCACCTGGGGTGGGAGGGTAGGGGTGGGCTTAGAGGAAGGATCCTGAGAAAGCTACTGCCCGGCTGTCCCCTCACCCCTTGCCCAGCTCTGGGATCTTCCAGGGATCAGATGGGTCTTAAGATGGGGAAGGGCATTCAGGGCTACCTTTAGTGAATCCATCATATTTTGTCTTAGACAAAAAAAAGCCATCCAGACCCTCCGTAGGGAGCGGGCCGAACGACTTCAGAACTTCTGCCGAACACGAAGTCTCAGCCCCCAGAAACAACTGAGCCTCTTGCCCAACATGGATTTCCCGACCCGGGATCTTGACTTACCCAGCCGACGCCGAGAGTACCTGCAGAAACTGAGGAAGGATGTTGTGGAGACCACCAGGCAAGGGGTCACCCAGAACCCTGCAGGGAGCAGGCTGTGTGTTGGGTGAGGGGACTGGGGAGACGGGTGGGAGATTTTAGCATCCTGGAGAGCAGAAGCTGCGGCGTCCTTTGAAGGGAGGGATTCCAGGAATCTGTGCTATAGCCCTGTGGACAAGCGGGAGGGGAAGTGGACCACTAGTCATCTAGAAAAGAGGCTGCATTAGGGAGCAGAGGTGAGAGGTGGCTGGGCAGAGAGAAGTCACGGGAAAGGGAACCATAGCTCTGACAAGCTATTTAAGAGTGCAGGCCTGGCCCTCAGACTGGCTTGTGCTCCTGTTCAGCATCTTCTCTTGAGGATGTAAAACTGAATTCTACAACTCTGTGGGCAAAGGGAAGCTGGGTCCTTTGAGAAAGTAGTGTTGAGCCAAGCTGAAGTATGCAGGCCAGGGCCGTCTCCTGCCCACCATGTTAGAAGGTCACTCTCTACCCCTGTGATCATCTCCAGGAGCTCTGAGGCTGTCACAAGGTCTGCTCACCCACCCTCTGACATCAAGCTGATGCTGCAAAACTACCAGCGGGCCCGTGAGGAGGCCAAGGTGGAGATTGCTCGGGCCCGGGACCGACTGCGGGAGCAGACTGAACAGGAGAAGCTGAGAATCCGCCAGCAGATCATCTCTCAGCTGCTGAGGGTGGGGAGTGGGCTGTGCCTCTGACTTCAGGGGAGGCGTGCAGCCTGAGGCAGACCTCGGGCTGGGCCAGCATCCACTGTGGCCTCTTCCTGGGGCATAGTGCTCGGAGAAGGGCATGGAACCCCTGCTGCCAGCTCAAAGCTTATTCTCTTCACATGTCATCCTCACCAGTGTCCTTGGGCCAGTGTCTGGGAGGAGGCAGCTTTGGGATCCTGTGAGGGTTATGGGGAAGTATGAGGAGTGATGACTTTGGAGTGTATAGCTGAAGAGGGGAGTGGCTGGGAGCTGTGGAGGTGAGAGGGGTAGCTATGGGGTAGAGGAGGTGTGAGCCACTAGGGTGTGTTAGTCAGAAGCTGGTTAACAATGTGTTCTGCCTTTCCCAGGAAGAGGAACAACTGCACACTCTGGCCAACTCTAGTCCCCTGTGCACAAGCTCCAATGGAAGCCTCTCTTCTGGCATCACTTCTGGCTACAACAGCAACCCAGCCTTGTCGGGCCAACTCCAGTCCCCAGACAGCCTGGTGAGTAGGCCACTGTCCGGGACAAGCCTGGAGGCCAGGCCCACTGAGGTAGGAGTTTAGACAAGAAGTTCTGCTTCCTGGAGTCCACTGCTGACATGAGCCCTTTTCATGTGCTGTGGCCCTTGAACTTTTCTTTAGTTCTGTCTCCTCCCTCCATTTATTTATTCAACAAATGTTTATTTTGTAGGCACCACTTTAGGCACTGGGAATATAGCAGTGAGCAAAACTGTTATTTTTGTTGTTATTTAGGTTGTTATTATTGTTAGTTGCTATCAAATGGATTCCAACTCATGGGAGCCCCATGTGTGCAGAGTACACTGCTCCATAGGGTTTTCTATGCTGTGATCTTTTAGAAGCAGGTCGCCAGACCTGTCTTCTGAGGCGCCTGTGTGTGGGTTTGAGCTGCCAGCGTTTTGGCTGGCAATTGGGCATTTAACCTTTCGTGCCACCCAGGGACCACTCAAGGAGATAAATATTAAACCGTTTATTATAATTTAATTATTGTTGCAATAAGTTCTATGAAGTAGGGGTGCTAGCCAGCACAAAACAAAGATCAACCTAGTCTGGTAGGTCTGTAAAGGTTCTCTGTGAAGCATGTATTTAAAGTGAGACCAGAGGGATAAGAGGTAGCTTTTACCTCAGTCAAAGCTTAGTGGCAGTGTGCAAAAACGGCAAGGAGGCCACATGTTCTGACCTCCTCTAATCCCACAAGAGGAAGACAGGATTACCAGCAGTAACCCAAGGCCTATGCCTGCCGGGCCAGACATGCTGCCTCCCTCCAGCCCTTTCACCAACCGTTCCTCCCAAAGCACCCACCACCTCTCTCCTGGGTTCGCTAATTTGCTGCAGTGGCCACACAGAGCTCATAGATTATGGGGTTTATTAGGGAAGTACCACAGGCTACAATTTGAGTTCAGGAAAAAAAAAAAAACGCTTAGTCTCTCTCCCAGCCCACCGTCCCTCAGCCAACAGTCTCTCACAGTCTCTTTCCCAGCAGTGCTGGTCCCTCGGTGTCTCACTCAGCAATGCATGTCTCTTGTGTCTCTTTCCCAGCAACGCGGGTCTCAGGAGCGTGTGTCTCTTTCAGCAGCACGTCTTCCTCAACCAGCAGTCAGAGAGTTCTGCCTCTAGGAGGCCTCCTTTTGAGCCCGGAAGAGTGGCCAAACTAGCCAGTCATAGCATCAGAACTCTAAGCACATGAGAGAGAGTGGGCACCTCCCAGAACATTGTATTATGCCACGCCCAACAGAAATAACCCAGGTGGATAACATTTACAATCAGGAGCTCCCAGTTGCTCATTCCACCACTGAGTTTACAATGACTTATGGGTAGAAAAGCCATACTAAGTAATTTACTATACTGCACAGTGGGTGTTGGGAGAGATGTAGGGGTGGGAGAACAGCCTTCCAGGGAGAGAGCCCAGCAAGAGAGACCTCAAGGAAGGAAGAATTAGAAGGGTGTGGTGGTAATGTTTGTGTGTCAACTTGGCTGGGCCTGGTTGAGTGGCTGGGAAGCTGGTTGTAGTTATTCCCCATGATGAGACTGGCAATCAACTCCATGGTGGGATCTACCACAAGCAGCTGAGTAGCTGCCTTTGGGATGTGATCTGCTTCCTGTATATAAGACTACGACTTGGGAATGGTCTCTAGCTTATGGCACGCTTGGACCCTACATGTAGGTATATCGTTTTTCAGCAGCCTACCGTGCTCTGCCGACCTGGGGACTTACAATGGACTTGAACTAATGGCCTGCCATGTGGTTTGGTAACATCGGGACTGTGCCATTTTATTTGTCAGCCTTGGGCTTGGCAGTCTCAGTAGCCAGCAGCTGTCTGAGTGAAGAAATGCCTCTAGCTCCAGTGGGCCTGGAGCAGGAGGCAGAGCTGGACCCCAAGGTTGAGGGGCTTTCACCCAGCCCCTAGAGCCTGGCACTTTGAACTTGGACTTAAAGCCTCCAAACTGTAATAGAATAAACAAACTCCTGTTTGTTAAGGCCATCCGATTTGTGGTATATTCTTGTCAGACCAGCACCAGGTAACCAGAACAAAGGGCTAAAAGAAAGCTAGTGTGATTGTAACGTAAAGGGTGATATGGGAACACAGACATGAGACATGACGAGCAAAGGCCAGACAGGTAGACTGTATTGAGAATTCTGCTCCCTTTCTAGTTCATGTGATCCTATTGCTCCCCAAACAGTGATAAAAAGCTGCTGAAAAGCTTTTAAACAGAGGAGTGAAATAATCAGATTGCAAGGGAAAGGGGGCAGGAGGGGATGTGGAGAGCCCCTAGGTGACCACAGGGAGGTCCAGTAAGAGGATGCCTGCTGGGTTTGGGTACGGATAGTGCAGATGAACAGATGTGCATGTAGTGGAGGGAGAACATCTCCATGACGTAGTGATTGGAGGGAGGAGAGGAAGAGTTGAGAGTAACACATGTCCTTGGCTTGAGCAACTCAAGGGGCAGTAATGCCAACAGTGAGATAAGGGACTGGAAGAGGACTGGATTTGTGGCAAAATGGCATGAGTTTAGTTTTGGACGTGGGTTGCAGGTGCCTCTGAGAAATCCAGGTGGCACTCTTAGGTAGGCAGTTGCAAATACAGATCTGGAGCTCAGAAATAAGGTCTGGCTGGGGATATAAAGTTTGGAATTCATTTTGTACATAGAACTTCAGATGGTTAAAAAAGCAGTAGCAAAGGTTGTGATACTTGTTTTATAGTAATTTTGTAATTTCAGTTTGGCTTTCTCATCTTTGAGCTAATTATTAAGAAATATCATTTATTTTTTAAAAAGTAATTTATTATGGTTTAGGTGAAAGTTTACAAGGCAAGTTAGGGTCACCTTTGACAATTTTTGTACAGATCGTTTCACACCATTGGTTGTAACTTTTACAACATATCATCATTCTTTTTACTTCCATTCTGTTGGTTCTGCTTCCATTGATCTAGCTGTACTGCCCCTCCCTGCCTTCTCTTCTTTGCTTTGGGGTAACTGTTTACTGTTTGGTCTAATTCATATAGTTAATTGTTTGAGGGAGCATATTACTTATGAGTGACAAGGAAATATAATTTCTTAACAAAAAAGTTTTTCTAGTAGAAAAAGCTGTGTTCTCTGATTTTATTAATTTTTAGTTTGTCTGCTCTTAACAACAACAATCAGAATTTGATTTCAGAGAAAATAATTTTTTTATAAGTTAGTAAGATTTTTATTGTACTCATGAATCATGGGATTTAATTTTTTTAATCTTCATAATGCACTGTTATCTCCATTTTTAAGTATATATTGTCTCATTTCTGGTACTTTGAAGATTTGTAAAAAAATAATTTTGATGATCACATTTATATCTTTAAATAGTCTTGATTTGGCAGTTTTAATTGTCTTTCCACTTTATCCATAAAACATGTGGAAATCAGTGTGCTTTCACTGTCGGTCACCCTCTCCTTTCTTTGCTGAGAAGGTTGCATTCACAGTGTTGTTCTAGACTAAATGCTCACCTCCGGTCCTTTGCCATTGATTCTTTGTTCTTCTTTATTAAGTCTTCCTTGAGTAATTTCTCTTTTTTAATTGAAGTGAAGATACATACAATGAAACATTTGCTGATTCAATTTTTATATGCGTGATTATAATTCAGCGGCACTGATTGTATTCATCTTACTGGGCAGCCATTACCATTTTCCTTTTCCACGTTACTCTGCCATTAATAGGAACTCACCACCTCTGATGCAGTTAGCCCTCTTCTCCCCCATTCCTTCTTCCCTCCCACTCCTAGCAACCACTAATAAGCTTTGGTTGCTGTATATTTGCCTGTTTCACATAAGTGGAATTATATAGTAGTTCCCCTTCTGTGACAGACTTATTTCACTCAGCGCTATGTTTTCAGGGTACTTTCATGTTGTAGCACCAGAACTCTATTTCTCTTTATGGCTGATTACTATTCCATTTTACCTACAAACCACATTCTGTTTATAATGTGTTGATGGACATTTAGGTTGTTTCCACCTTTGGGCTATTGTGAATAGTGCAGTAATGAATATTTTCTGTTTTTGATGTTTCTGCTTTTAATTATTTTTGGAATATACCTAGGATTGATTGCTGAGTTATATGGTACATTGCTGAGTTATATGGTACATTCTTACACAGAGATGAATTCTTATATATAAGGATACTAATTTAATAATTTATAAATAAATGAAAGTTTGGGTATAAATTTCTTAAATCAGTATCCTTATATATAAGTACTTGCCTCTGTGTAAAAATGTCTGTAGGTTACATTCCTAGAAATGAGAGCACTGGGTCACAGGGTGATGTACATTTTTAATTTTTTTAATGCATTTTATTGAAATATAATTTATGTATAGTGAAATACACAAAACTAAAGTGATATGGGTCAATGCATTTTTTTTTTTGCAGTGTTCCCTTCTTTCCCCTCCCACCCCTGGCAACCAACAAAGAAAGTTTCCCTCCATATATAAACCTTTCCTTGACCTGCCACAACAACGAACTAATACTGTATTTGTCCTTCTGTGATTGACTTATTTCATTCAGCATAATGTCCTCTAAGTTCATCCATATTATGCAGTATTTTGCAGACTCTACATTATTCTTTAGTATTGCATAGCATTCCATTATGTATATGTACCATAGTTTGATCATCCACTCTTCCACTGATGGGCACATAGGTTGTTTCCATCTTTTTGCTGTTGTAAATAGTGCTGTGATGAACACAAGCATGCATGTATCTGTTCCTATCCTAGTTCTCACCTCTCTAGGATATATACCTAGTAATGGGATTGCTGGGTCAAATGGTATCTCCAATTCCAACTTTCTAAGGAATCACCATATTGCTTTCCACAGTGGTTGTGTCACTTCATAGTCACATAAGCACTGTATGAAAGTCCCAATCTCTCCACATCCCCACCAGCATTTGTTATTTTTTGTCTTGTTGAACCTTGCCATCAGTGCTGGGGTGAGATGGTATCTCATTGTTGTTTTGATTTGCATCTCTCTGATGGCCAATGATCATGAGCATTTCTTCATGTATTAGTTAGCCACCTGAATGTCCTCCTTGGTGAAGTATCTATTCATGTCTTCTGCCCATTTTTCAATTGGTTACTTAACTCCTTTGGTGTTGAGGCATTGGAGTTTTCCATCAATCTTAGAGATAAATCCCTTGCCAGATATGTAATTATCAGCAAATATGAATTTGCTGTCATTTTTGTCATGAGTTTTTTCATTGTGTTGATTTCTTTGTTCCATATAATTTTCTATGCTGAACTCGTTTTGTTTATGAATCATGTTATCACTTCTTTCATTGCTATTGTTTTTGTGTTTGCTGAATATTTATGCTGGTCTTTTTTATTTTGATGTGAAGCTTTATCATTTTTCTTTGAGGTTACCCTGTGATTTGTAGTTTTCTTCCCAAGTATAGAACAGTCCATTCTATCTTGTAGTTGTCTTGACTTCCCTACCATCTAGAAGTTCTGTAACGACACAGTTTTTTTTTTAACCTCTTTTTGGTTTGTAGTTTTACTCATTTGTCAATCGATGTCTCTGGTTCCCTGTTTACAATCTTGTAGGTTTATTTACTTTGGATACTTCCGTACTGGGTTGGTTTCTGGGTTATATCATCATGTTGTTAATGGTCAGTTGTTGTTGCTCCTCTGACCAAAGGGCTCCCTTTAGCAGCTCTTGTAAGGTTGGTCTGGTTTTAACAAATTCCCTTAATTTCTGCTTATCTGGAAATGTCCTAATTTCACCATCATATCTGAGGGACACT
>NW_006921613.1:18180004-18181037 GCF_000298275.1 Orycteropus afer afer | reverse complement strand
TTTTTTTTTTTTTTTCCATTATTCTCCTTCTCTGCCTTTTTTCTCTTATTGCCCTATCCCCAGATATTGCAGGTTTTCTTGTTCTTCTCACTGACCTTCTTGTTTGTCTGGAAGGCGCAGCCATTTTGATTGTATACATATGGCAGCCATTTTGGATATTTAAAGTGACAGAGGGCGCAGCCATTTTGAATGTTTACATGGGGCAACCATTTTGGATTTTAAAGTGATAGCATTCTCATTCGGATTCCAGGGACCTAAGAACAGGCAGCAAGGGGGTAAGCAGGGAGAGGACCAAAAAAGGGACCTAAAGGACAGGCAGTGAGGCGGGAAGCAGGGAGAGGACAAAAAAAAAGGCAAAGGAGACCAGAACAAATTGAGAAGTCAGCTGCAAGGACCCAGGTGAAGAGAGGGAACCCAGGCCATGCCCCACAAGGAGCAAGGTGGGAAGGCAGGGAGAGGACAGAAAAGCCAAAGGGGATAGGAACAGATTGAGGATTCAACTGCAGGGAGCCAGGTGAGGAGAGGGAACCCAGGCCACTCCCCACAAGCAGTGAGGCGGGAAGCAGGAAGAGGACAGAAAAGGAAAAGGGGACTGGAACAGATCGAGGAGTTAGCTGCAGGGATCCAGGTAAGGGTAGTTGGAGGGGACAAACTTGTTTCTCAGTTTGTCCTACTGTGGTGACGTGTTGCTATGAGTCTTGAGGCTGTGCCACTGATGTTTCAAACCCAGTGGGGTGCACAGGTATCAGCCTGGCTTGCAGACTGAGACAGACTAGGAAGGAGGAGGAGGCCATCCACTTCTCAAAGAATTGCCCAGGGAAAACCTTAGGAATAGCAGAGAAACATTGTCTGATACATTACTGCTCAACTTTATGAATAGTCCAGAAACATTGTCCAATACAGAGGAGGAAGATGAGTCACTTAGCTTAGAAAGCTCTCAAAGTAGGACTGGGAAACAGCTGCATTATTAGAGTAAAACCAGCCTTACTCATATGGATAAGGTAAAGCTTTTGAGACCTCCGTTTACTGATGT